>NW_007232507.1:61654-102314 GCF_000164805.1 Carlito syrichta
GGCGGGTCTCGAACCCACGGGCTCAGGCAATCCACTCACCTCAGCCTCCCAAAGGCGCAGGATTACAGGCTGAGCCACCGAGGCCAGCATCAAAAACAAATTTTAAAATAAAATTTAATAAAGGATCATCTCAATTGATGCAGAAAAATCACTGGATAAAGTAAAAAAAAACCTTTCTTAACAAAAACTTACAATAGTTTAGGTATAGAAAAAAATTTTCTCATCATATAGGCCATTTATGGAAACCCACAACTAACGTTATAAACAATGGGGAATAACTGAAAGTCTTACCACTAAGATTTGGTACAAGGAAATTATGACCATTCTTACCACTTCTATACCACTTATTTTATTTTATTTTATTTTTTTACTTATTTTATTTTATTTTTGAGTTTATTTTTGACCGGAGTGCACTAGCACACTCACAGTCACCGCAACCTTGACCTGCTGGGTTCAGGTGATCCTTCTACCTCAGCCTTCCAAGTGGCTGGAACTATAAGTGTGCATTACCATGCCCGGCTAATTTTTTTTTATTTATTGTAGAGACAAGGTCTCAGCACGTTGCCCAGGCTGGTCTCAAACCCCTGGGCTCAGGCAATCCTCTCACCTTGGCCTTCCAAAGTGCTGGGATTACAGGCTTGAGCCACTGTGCCCAGCCTCTCACTTATTTTATTTTTTAATTTATATTATTTATTCATTAATTTAATCAGAGTCTCACTCTGTCACCCAGCCTGGAGGGTGGTGGCACACTCACGACCACCACAGCCTCAACCTGCTGGGCTCAGATGATCCTTCCACTTCAGTCTTCTAAGTAGCTGGAACTGCAGGCACTCTCCACCATGCCTGTCTATGTTTTTTTAAATTTACTGTAGAGAATAATCTTGCCAAGTTTCCCAAGCTGATCTTGACCCTTGGGCTCAGATAATCCTCTCGCCTCCACCTCCTGACATACTGGGATTGCATGCATAAGCCATTGCACCCAACTCTCATCACTTCTATTCAACAGACTACTGGAAGTACTAGCAAGAGCAATCAGACAAGAAAAAGAAAAAAATACCTAGAAATTGGAAAGAAGTAAAATTGTCTCTATTTGCAGATAACATGAACCTATATGTTTAAAAAAAATTCCACACACACAAAAAACTGTTAGAACTAATAATCTGGAAAGATCACCTGAGCACAGGAGATCCAGGTTGCAGTGAGTTATGACTGTGCCAGTGTACTCCAGCCTGGGTGACAGAGTGAGAATCTGACTCCAAAAATAATACTAATAATAACATAAATAAATATAGAAAATTCCTTCAGAATCTGATCTGTCTTGATCAACAGAGAAAAAAAGAAAAAAAACTGAATCTATTTTCTTATAAATTCATTTTTTTCTAAGCAATCAGCCTGCTGGTTATGGGGACATTTTACATCAATTACTCTTGGGTATTTCTTCCCTCATCAGGATTTTGAGAAGTCTGTGGAGGGTGTTGTGCAGTGACCAAAGGGAACATTCTAGTATTCAAGTTGGCTATGCCCATGCAATGATCACTATGATGTCAACTTTCTATGGAGTTTGTGAAACAGACAACAAATTCTTGAATGAGTACACTGAAGTGTCCTGGAGGTTAATAGAGAGTATTCTGTCTCTCAATCTGCAAACAAACTCCTTTTTTTTTTTATTTTAAAATTGTGGGGTACAATTCAGGGTTAGGTATACAAATATTCATTGTGCAGGTACCCTTGTTGATGAGGTGTGCCCCCCTCCCCAGGCAGATCTCGACTACTGTCAATCTCACCACCCTGCCCTTCCTTCCCCCCAACCCCGCAGTTTCCCTCTTCTGTCAATCCTTTTATTATAGTATTATGGTAGTTGTTCAAGGTCCACTTATGAGTGAGAACATGTGATACTCAGATCTTTGTTTCTATGAAAGATCACTCGTATTATAAACTCTAATTCCATCCAGGTTGCTGCGAAGTTCATGATTTTGTTCTTCTTTATGGTTGTGTAATATTCCATTGTGTATATCTACCACTTTTTTTTATATAGTCCTCTTTTGATGGGCAGCACAGTTGGTTCCATTACAAAGTGGGCAAAAGATATGAATAAACACTTCTCAAAAGAAGACATATGAGCAGCCAACAGATACATGAAAAAATGTTCAGCTTCACTAGTCATCAAGGAGATGCAGATTAAAACTACACTGAGATAGCACCTAACTCCAGTCAAAATGGCCATCATCAATAACTCAAAAAATAACAGATGCTGGAGAGGATGTGGTGAAAAGGGAACACTTCTATACTGCTGGTAGGAGTGTAAACTAGTACAGTCTCTGTGGAAAACAGTGTGGTGTTTCCTAAAAGTTCTAAAAATTGACCTTGCATATGATCCTGCAATCCCCCTAATGGGAATATACCCAGAAGAACTCAAATCACTCTATAAAAAAGATACCTGCACACGTATGTTTATCGTAGCATTGTTCACAATAGCAAGAACAATCAAACTCTTGAAAGAGCTAGGTGGCTCATGCCACTTTGGGAGGCCAAGGCGAGAGGATTGCTTGAGCCCAGAAGTTCAAGGTCACCTAGGCAACATAGTGAGCCTTCATCTCTACAAAAAAAAAAAAAAAATTTTAAAAATTAGCTAAGCATAGTGGTGTGTGCCTGTAGTTCCAGCTACTCTGGAGGCTGAGGTAGAAGGATTGCCTGAGCCCAGGTGGTCGAGGCTGCAGTGAGCCATCATCATGCCACTGCGCTCCAGCCTAGACAACAAAGCAAGACAACACACAAAAAAAAAGAGAGAGAGAGAGATGATGTTTCCATAACCTAAGGGCTTGGAGAAGGGTTCCCACATGTGCACAGACATCTGGGGACAAGTGGCTTCTCACAGCTAGTTTCAGACCTCTGAGGAGGGGACATTATATAGTCAGTGCTTGGACCTCTGAAAAGAGAGCACAACCCAGTGGGTGCACCAATGATGCCGGGCAAGGCCCAGGAGATAAGGGGTGAGACAAAACTGGTGCCCCTAGTGCCCAGGATGTAACCTGGCTACCGAGGCTGTTGGCCCACGGAGGGGCACAGCAAGGCAGCTATGGGGAGCTGGAGGCTGGAGGTAGTGCAATCCACTAACGCTGGAGACAGGAGCTGAAAACAGCAAGGAATCCCTTCTCCCCTACTCCCTCCCTCCACTCTCTCTTCCACTGTGCCTCCCAGAACATGATAGGAGGTCAGATGGCGAGAGTCTGATAAATGTAACTTACAGAACCTCTGTCCCAGCACTGCAGAAAGGTGGGCTCCAAAGTGCAGACAACAGGCAAAAAACCAGCACAGTCCACTCCCTTAGCTACTCAGTATCCATACATATCTTTCTACCCATAGTTAAACCCCAAAGCAACAATATGAACATGATTCCTCCTAAAAAACGTATGCCGTGACTTTTCATACACATGGGGATTCTAGCATTCTCTCCCCAGAAGGTTATAACAGTCACCATATCCATTTCTGGGTGATAATTCCTTTTCTAGTTTAGTTACAATCTCACCAAAATAATCTGTACCCTATATACTAAGTTGTAAAGTAAACTACCAACAACCATCCTAATATAAAAGTGAAGAAGCAGTGGCTCATACTTGCAATCCCAGAACTTTGGCAGGCCAAAGTAGGAGGATTTCTTGAGCCCAGGAATGCGAGGCTAACCTGGGCAACATAGTGAGACCTTGTCTCTACAAAAAATTTAGCCAGGCATGCTGGTGTGTGCGTGTAGTTCCAGCTACTAGGGAGACTGAGATGGAAGGATCACCTGAGCCCAGCAAATAGAGGCTGTGGCAGCCATGACCATGCCACTGCACTCTGGCCTGAGCAACAGAGACCCTCAACTCAAAAACAATATAAAATAAAATAAAAATAAGTAAAAGTGAGGACAGAAGAGATTAAAAAATTATGTAATATATACAAACATACATATAGCAACTCTTTTGGTTATCTATTACTGTCTAATAAATCATCCCACAGCACGTTAATTTTTTTTTTTTTGAGTTGGAGTCTCACTCTGTCGCCCAGACTGGAGTGCAGTGGCCGCTCCCGGCCACCGCAGCCTCAACCTGCTGGGCTCCGGCGATCCTTCCGCCTCAGCCTTCCGAGTAGCTGGAACTACAGGCACGAGCTACCATGCCCAGCTGATTTTTTTGATTTATTGTAGAGATGAGGTCTTGCCAAGTTGCCCAGGCGGGTCGCAAACCCGCAGGCTCAGGCAATCCACTCACCTCAGCCTCCCAAAGGCGTGGGATTACAGGCTGAGCCACCGAGCCCGGCTCATTGTGGAGATTTTTAAAGAATACCCATTTTAGTATCTCCAGTGATTTAGTAGGTTGGCTGAAATCATCCGGGTAGTTTTTCTGCTAGTCCCACCTGGTGCCCTCATGTGGCTGCTATCAGATGGCAGCTGGGGCTGGAGTCTCTTCAAATAATTGGGACTCTCGACAACAGAGCCTCTCTCCTTCTCCATGCAGCCTTTCCATGGGTTCTCTCCAGCACTTGTACCACAGTGGCTCAAAAGCAAGTGTTCCGGGAGGGAGAAAGCAGAATCTTCCAGTTCTCTTAAAGGCTAAATCTGCAACTGGCACAATACACCAGCCCATATACATGTGGGAGGGAACTACACATGAGCCTGACTAGCCGAAAGTGTGACTCACGGAGCTGTCTTTGGTGTCTAGCTACCATTGGAAGCCAGGAAGATCCCCACAGTCCCTCATGTCGATGATGCCTGAGGTTGGAATTGATATTTATAGCTTCTTTATTCTACCACCTATTCCATGTTCCCTCTGCTCTTAGCACCAGATAAAGGTTTTTTGTTGTTGTTGTTGTTGTTGTTGTTGTTGTTTCTTTTTATCTGGATGTAACCTTTAGTCCTGAAAGATCCGAATTCTCAGTGGTGGTGCTCTATTGGGCTGCCGTGGTTTTCTATTAACTTTTATCTTTGAACACAACAAAAATGCACCCCCCAAAATCCCAGAGAATTCCTGGATTCTTCCCTTCCCCCACTGTGTAGCATCAATCGCTTTCCCCTAAGTAACTGAGATCAACTATTCCAACCAATAGTTAAACCCCTGCCCTCTCAGCCTGCTGGTTCAGTGCATAAAATAACCCCGGCAGCCAGCTACCTTCTGTATTAGACCACACTCACCTGCCTTCCAAAGCTGTTGGGCTCAAGTGAAATTGTAAAGGTGAAAAATACATTCTATACATTAAAAATGTGCTTTGAAACTTTCCGTAGATCTAGGCTGCAGGCACCAGCCCGGGTTTAGGACACATTCTTTCCTTTGGGTGTAGACCTCCCTTGCTTGGTTAAAATAGCCGAGCTCGACTAAGCTTTGAAGCAGCTACCTTATCTAAGAACCATTGCCTGAGAGGCAGTTAAACATAAGGCAGATTTCCTGAGAACAGGAGGAAACAATCTACTCACATCTCCAGGACATGCTCTTCCCCAGGTCCAGATGAGAAAATAGATGGACTCCTTAAACTTCGAAATGTATTGTCTTTTCTCCTTTTTGTTTTTTTGGTTTTTTTTTTTTCAGTTGGAGTCTCACTCTGTCGCCCAGACTGGAGTGTAGTGGCTGCTCCTGGCCACTGCAGCCTCGACCTGCTGGGCTCCAGCAATCCTTCCACCTCAGCCTTCCGAGTAGCTGGAACTACAGGCGTGCACTACCACGCCCGGCTAATTTTTTGATTTATTGTAGACATGAGGTCTCGCCTGCCCAGGCAGGTCTCGAGCCCGCGGGCTCAGGCAATCCACTCACCTCAGCCTCCCAAAGGCACGAGATTACAGGCTGAGCCACCCAGCCCAGCTTCTTTTCTCCTTTTTAAAAGTATAGCCATGCATTCCTTGGTATGTATGTTAATTATCAGCTGAGTATATTTAATCTTAGAAACAAATTGTGTCTTGAAAGTTAGAACTCTTTGTGTGAACAATGGACTATGATGGGCTGGAAAGTAAACTGTTGGAAGAACTTGTAAACCTAAGGAATGTTAAAATTGATGTAATAATCACAGGACACAAGTGATGTTCATTAATAGCTAAAATGGATAAGGCTTTTGCTTGAATATTTTAGCTATAAGTACTGAATGGTAAAATCTACTCAAGGAGGAGACAAGTGAAAACTCTAGGTGATGTCTCCCTGAATTCTGAATTCAGAAATACACTTCTTTCTTCCCAGTTCCCTATCTCTTTGGTTTTCATTGGCAGTGAGAGAGAGTGGCCAAATGTTTCTTGGACCATTTCAAAATAAGTATGGCAAGTGTAGGGTGTGGCAGCTCTGTGGAAACAGTAGTTTTTCTTTTACACTCAAAGCACTCCCCTTCCCTGAAGCAAATGTTTGTTATAAATACCATTTCCAGCCTCAGGCATTATAGACAAAAGGGACTGTAGGAATGCTATATATATCTTCCTGGCTTCTGGTGGTAGCTAAACTCCAAAGATGGACCCGGTGAGCCACACCTCCCATGACTCACACTTTCCACCCCATCGCCTGTCTCCTTATTCTCAGTGAATCATCTGGCCAGTTTTACCTTTCTCAGCTTCCTGTCTCAAGCTCCTCCCCCGGCTTAGAAATGAGCCTGCAGCCACACCCATGCTCATGCTTCTTCTGTCACAATGCGAAGAGTCTTGGGGAGGTACCCAGGGACACCTACAGCCCTCAAACCCTTACCTCACTGGATTATGACTGCTCACTGCTCCATGTCCCCGTGGACTGGAGGTGCTGGGACAATCCCTGGCACATTCTAGGCGACCAAGGACTGTTTACTAAATAGCATATTTTATAAATGTGTGTCAATATCACTTTAAAGTTCATTACTAAATGACCACATAGTTACTTAATTACTCAAGGCAAAAAAATTAAAATCTTATTTAACTCACTTGTAGTTTAAAGCTAGCAGAATATAAATCCTTTTAATTGTCATTCTAGTAAGAAGATATATACACTGAAACCAATGAGGGCTCAAGCTTTTCAATTTTTAAAAATGCATACTTTATCGTTACTGAGACTTCCCAATCCATCTTCTAGGCAAGGGATCTAACTCAAAATTTTTTCATTTAAAAAATAATCATGGTACTGAATCTCTCAAAAACTTATTCAATCCATTTTCAAATACCACTTTGTTAAAGGTCTCTATAACAGACTTTAAAGAAATGTTATAGACTAAAATTCACGCTTGACATCAATAAATACCTCCACTTATTCTTTACCAGAAGATGAAAAGTCTAGCTGTGATTTGGAATTTTTTGCCAACGCTGACACTGTATTCTATGTATATATTATTTTCTTTTTCTTTTTTTTTTTTTTTTTGAGTCAGAGTTTCACTCTGTCACCCAGGCTGGAGTACAGTGGCACAATCACAGTTCACTGCTGCCTTGACCTCCTGGGCTCAGGCGATCCTTCTGCCTCAGCCTTCCAAGTAGCTGAGACTACAGGCATTTGCCACCATGCCTGACTATTTTTTTTTTTCTTTTTTTTTTTTATAGAGACGCAGTCTTGCTATGTGGCCCAGGCTGGTCTGGAACTCCTGGGCTCAAGCAATCCCATTGCCTCAGCCTCCCTAAGGGAGGTCTGGGATACATGCCTGAGCCACTATACTGGGCCAGTATATATTATTTTCATTATCAACTTTCATCTTCCCTGCTTCAAGAATTACTATCAAAATGAGGTGATGAAACAGACAGAGATTTACATGTCAGAAGTAGAAAAAAGGCGATCTGAGGTTACTGACCCCCCGGCTGTGATATGCCTAAGAAGTCAGTCACTTTGAGAATCCCTGGGTAGGAAGTTACTTTGTGTTATTGAGGGCAGAGTGAGTAAAATCACAAAAACTAAAAATAGGGTGCTGGTCAACAAACAGACCTGATCCTGATATCCCTGAGAACTTTCAGAGGGAGAAGCATTTCCAAAGAAAACAAATGTTTTACAATGAATTTTCTTGTCTGTAAATTTTATTTGAAAACTGGCAGGGATAAAAATAATTACATTTTCCTACAATAAAATTTTGAACTCACTAGAATCCGGAGGCTATCACCACATATCCCGGTCGTTCACCCTGGGGTTGACACAGCTTCCCAGTGTCATCACCATCCACATATACACAGCTAGTGATGCGTCTTCATTAGCTGTCTCTGTTAAATCTATTATGCTCAGCTATTCTTCCCAGGAAGAATCAAGCCATGAGAAAATGAGACTAAGGTTGAGCAAAAGGTGAAGCATGGAAAGTACTGGAAGACTGGGGACAGGAACTGAGCTGGAAAGGAATTTGGTGGAAGATTCTAAAAATACAGGAACAGCAAAACGGCAAAAGGTTAGAATGAACTTGTACCAGAAATCCAAAAAAGGTGGATAAATGTGTCAAAGATAAGGCAATGTCACCTAATTTACAACTCTGTCTTCAGCAGGATATGCCCAGGCTTTGTGGATGGTAACATCAAAGGGTTGGGAGAGGTGCCAGGACTAGGAAATAAACCAAGACTTCAAATGACCACTGTACTTACTCCAATACACCTTTTTCCCCCACACCAGGTAACATTCACCTAGAAGGTGCAGCTCAAAATAAATGCCCATTGATTGGTTAGTTAAAAGTTGTAAAATAAGTGGAGAATGGCAAAGGCACCGTCACACTGCCCTAATCAGAGGAGGTCACTCAAGCCTCCACCTTCTGCGTTCCTGCAGGCTCAGTTCTTGCCTCTTCCACCCAAAATGTAGCCTTTCCCCATAACCTTCCTTCTCAGAGGTCCGTGTTCTCAGCCAACACAGAAACTTATGACCCTGTAGGTGCAGAAACGTGATTCTTGCCAGGCGAGGGAGTTTGAGGCTGCAGTGAGCCATAATCTTGCCTTGGCAACAAAGTGAGACCTTGACTAAATAAATAAAATAATAAAATAAATTGACTTCTGTTAATAACCAAAAACCTTAATCATTACAAAGACTCAGCAGCACACGGTGGCTCAAGGCTGTAATCCCAGCACTTTGGGAGGTGAAGTCTAGAGGATTGCCTGAACCCAGGAGTTCAAGACCAGCCTGGGCAACTTGGCGAGACTTCATCGCTAGAACAAATCAAGAAATTAGCCAGGCATGGTGGCGCCTGTAGTCCCAGCTATTTGGAAGGCTGAGGCGGTAGGATCGCCTGAGCCCAGCAGGTCCAGGCTACTGCACTTCAGCCTGGGCAACGGAGTGAAACTCCGACTCAAAAAAACAACAACAACAACAACAAAAGGAAACGTAATTCGCTTTCGTTTATTTTGGGGGAAACTGAGATAATCGAGGTGGGGCTAGGCCCTTGGGAATCGTGAGGTAAAGAATGCCACGTCTGCACCCACCAACGGAGAAAGGGCAGAGGCTCTGTTAGGAGGCTGTGGCCGGGCTGCGCTTGCAGAATCCCGCAGACCCCACTTTGGATCTGGCCGCACTGTCCCCCAATGCCCGCAAGGTGACGGGAGCGGGGGAAGGGGGTAGGAATGCCGGATAGGGTAGGGCGGACGTTCTGGCTTCACTAGGATGTCCCCCGCCTTCCTCCTCTGGTCCAGCGCTCTTCCTTCGCCCAGCCCCCAGAAGAGAACGCCTGGCACGGGTACACGAGACTAGGCAGCTCTGGAAGGAGAAACTGATGCTGCAGCCGCCGCCGCCAGAGGGCGCCAGGGGGCGGAGAGAAAATGGAAGCAAGACTAAGCCCGACAGCGGGCGGAGCGAGGAGCCGAGAGGGGCAGGGCCATAGGGACGGGAAAAATCCGTTTCACCTGATTGGGTGCCTCTCTGTCTCTTTCCTTCCGGTCCCGCCTCCCAATCCTGCAGGTCTCGGAGCTCTTGCGCCGCTTGCTCCGGGACCCGCAAGGGCCGCTGGCAGCTCTCGACTCCCCGCTCCGACCCCCCGCCCGGCTCTTCGAGGATGCATTACCTAGTGCTACGGTCACGGTCACCGTCACAGGCACCCTCAACCCCACCCCCGTCCTGCCGGCGGTCCCTCTCTCTCTCCCTCCCTCACCCGCGCCTGCTTACAAGCTCCCCGGGGCCGCAGGTGCGGACCACGGCAAAATCCCACGCCCCGCGGAGATCCGCCACCTCCAGGGAGGGGAAGGGGAGGCGAGGGCCGGTGACGCTCCCAGGCTGATGTCTCAGGTGCGTGGCAACCTCCGAGGCTCCGCTCGGCAAGGCGACGATGGCTCCGGAGGCTCGGTCCTAGCCACGGCGCCTCCCAGTCTTTCTCCCCCAAGGTCCAGGCCACGGCGCTCCCCAGGGCTTTCTCCCCTAAGTGAGTCCTCGCCGGAATCCGCTTCATGCTGTACCACTGATTCTTCTCCTGTGTGCAAAGAGATTCTTGTTGCATGAGGCCCACAGGGGTGAAAATCAGCCGAGTTTTCTTGAATTGTTGTAGTTCAATTTGAGGCAAGAGTTGGATTTCAGTCGATGCCTGCCAAGTAGCGACCCATACGGACCTACTGGCAAGCCAAGTAGTGTTTAGATTCTACTTGGAAATACCTTGCACTTTGTGGATTTGTTTCCATTGAAATTTATTTCCACAAAACTTAAATAAGTCGCTTTTTTAATTACTAATTTGACAGCAGAGAGTCGGGCTTTTGGTGAGGAAGGAAGTCCCTGATTTCAGTGCAGCTTTGGGTTGAACAATTTAGCAATACAAAACATGTTTTCTATCTTTCTTGACTTCCAAAACAAATGTCCCTGCCTTTTCTTTTGCAGATTGTACCTTTTTAGCCAAGAAGCATGGAGGTAATTCACGGCAGGCCTTACTGTTGCAGGGAGCTTGAAGGAGCTGACATATTGTCAAACACCTTTTACTCTAATCAAGTACACACTCCACTGCAAACAGCCACTCGCCCAACTGCCTCAGAGGACAGGTAAAAAACAGAAGAAAATTAGAAGAAGCAAACAAGAAGAAAAGGTTTTCAAATACTATTGTGCTTTTTGTATGCTAGAAAAAACATTTATTGTTCTAGGCCAATGTTGTGTGTCACCACAACATGAGAAAGCCCAACATGACAACTAACTAAACCTTTGACCACATTTGCTAGGAACTAAACAAAAAGTAAGTACCTGTGTACTATAAAAATGGAGACACCAGGGCTAGGCACAGTGGCTCACACCTATAATCCCAACACTTTGGGAGGCTGATGTGGGAGGATAGCTTTAGGCCAGGAGTTCAAGACCAGTGTAGGCAACATAGTGAGACCCTGTCTCTACAAAAAAACTTAGTCTGGTTTGCCACTGCTCTTCAGCCTGGTAACAGAGAGAAACCCTGTCTCCAAAAAAGGGAAAAAAGTAGACATCAAATTGATCCACTACTAGAATTCCAGAATGGTCAGTTGCTTCACTGGAAAATTGATCTGTTTTAATCAACTATTTTTTTTATTTTATAAAGAGTACTTTAGTGGTTCCCTAACATTTAATCAAATATTTTTTTATTTTATTTTATTTTATCTTATTTATTATTATTTTTTGAGTTGGAGTCTCACTCTGTCGCCCATACTGGAGTAGTGGCCGCTCCCAGCCACCGCAGCCTCAACCTGCTGGGCTCCGGCGATCCTTCCGCCTCAGCCTTCCAAGTAGCCGGAATTACAGACATGCGCTACCACGCCCGGCTGATTTATTTATTTATTTATTTATTTATTGTAGAGATGAGGTCTCGCTGCCCAGGTGGGTCTCGAACCCATGGGCTCAGGCAATCCACTCACCTCAGCCTCCCAAAGGCGCGGGATTACAGGCTGAGCCACGGAGCCCGGCATTTTTTTATTTTATAAAGAGTACTTTAGTGGTTCCCTAACATCCTCAATACTGTTTGCTTGAAAGTACTCTAGGCTGGGCACGGTGCTCATGCCTATAATCCCAGCACTTTGGGAGGCCAAGATGAGAGAATTGCCTGAGCCTGCCAGTTTGAGATCAGGCTGGGCCACTTGACAAGACCTCATCCCTATAATAAATCAAAAAAATTAGCCCTGCATGGTGGCACACACCTATAGTCCCAGCTACTTGGAAGGCTGTGGTGGAAGGATTGCATGAGCCCTGCAGGTCGAGGCTACAGTGGCCGTGAGCATGCCACTGTACCCCAGCCTGGGCAACAGAGTGAGACTTTGACTCAAAAAAAAAAAAAAAAGGAAAGAAAGTACTCCTAGAGGCCAGATGCAGTGGCTAAAGCCTGTATGTAATCTTAGCACTTTGGGAGACCGAGACAGGAGGATCACTTGAGGCCAAGTGTTAAGACCAGCCTAGGCAATATAACAAGACCTTGTCTCTACAAAAAAAATCAAAAAAATTAGCTGGACTTGGTGGCACATACCTGTAGTCCCAGCTATCCGAGAGCCTGACCCCAGGAAGTTGAGACTGGCAAGCAGTGATTGTGCCACTGCACTCCAGCCTGGGTGACAGTTTTTTTCCTAACCAAAAAAAAAAGGAATCTTTCTTTAGTTTCTTTAGGAAAACAAACAGAAAGTCACCTATCCTCAGTTTAAACACATCCAAATGGAATAGCACTACCACAAAGTTTGAGTGCTTCTGATTGTTAGGTAGTTTTCTTTCTAACGAGAACATTTTTCCTCCTTGAAATTCCTGCCTGCTTATTCTGGTTCTTCCCTCTGAACCTAGGCAAAATAATAATTCATCATCCCCATGCTCGTAGCCCTTCAAGATTTTGGCTTCATGGAGCATTTTCTTTGCCAGACTTAACACTGGTTCTCACAGACTTTGCTCTTTTTTCTTCTCACATCGAAGCTTTCACTATCTTGATCAGACTGGATCTTTTCCAGTTTATAAGCATGTGCTTTATATTTTAAAAAGAAAAAGATGGTTTTTTTCCTTAATTATAAAACTTTAACACATGTTCCTTACAATTTAGAACTCATAGAAATCCATACAGGAAACAAATTATCCATTTTTCCAACAGAAAAATTAGGAAATTAAAGCACAGGAAAGAAAACCTCTGTACTTCCTTTATAACAACCACAGTGTTAACATCTCAATATGTTTCCTCTCTTTTTTTTTTAATGTAACAATCATATTCAACATATTTTTTTGCAAACTGCTCTTTTCACTTAATGAGAAGGAATATTTTTATATGTAGGGGGAAAGGGACTCAGGTCACTTTTTTTTTGAATTGGAGTCTCACTCTGTCACCCAGACTGGAGTGCAGTGGCCGCTCCCAGCCACCACAGCCTCAACCTGTTGGGCTCCGGCGATCCTTGCGCCTCAGCCTTCCAAGTGGCCAGAATTACAGGCATGCGCTACCACGCCCGGCTGATTTTTTGATTTATTGTAGAGATGAGGTCTCGCTGCCCAGGCGGGTCTCAAACCCGCAGGCTCAGGCAATCCACTCACCTCAGCCTCCCAAAGGCGCGGGATTACAGGCTGAGCCACCGAGCCCGGCTTTCAGGTCACTTCTAAGTCAGTCCTTGCTGCCCCTGCTCCTCCACTGTTAACCCGATGCACAAGAGTGGCCATCAACCCTAAGTTCCTTTTCAGCTCAAGGGTCGTCACACTAGGCAGGGTTTCTCTTGAGTCAGATGAAACTCTCAGCAGATTGTGTGTGATCTGGGGATGGGCAGTTGTCCCTGCCTGAAAAGCATCAACGTGAGGTTTTATATTTGGCCAAAAGGAATCTGAGTAAGAATGAGGGCTGCCATAACTGATCGAATTCACCGTGCTTTCAAAAAACATTCACCAAAGGCTTTTCACTGAAATAGTGATCGCCTGTACCTAAAGGGTCCTATCGTCATTTAATGATTGGCTTCAAAGTCCCTTAACTGGCATGAAATTTAAGAGAAGCACCTTTGAGAAAATACTGCTTTTTATTAACTATCTGTAAAAGTCAACACAACATATGGACAGTTGCCTCTAAACTCCAAGAAGGTATTTGAAGCTTTTTGAAGGTACAACCATGTTCCTGGCTCCTAGTAACTAAAACTTACTTTCACTTTTATTTCATGTAAATTCTTTCCTCTCAGAATGCCCACATTGAGAAAAGCAGGATGATCATTATAATAGCCAGTAATTTATATAAACTCACTTGATCTCTTTTAAAAATACCAAGTAGGCCAGGTATAGTGGCTCACACACTTTGGGAGGTGGAGGCAAAAGTAATCCCAGCACTTTGGGAGGCAGAGGTGAAAGGATTGCCTGAGCTCAGGAGTTCAAGACCACCCTGGGCAACTCAAAAAATTAGCCAGTGGCACACACCTGTAGTTCTAGCTATTTGTAAGGCTGAGGCAGAAGTATCGCCTGAACCCAGGAGGTGGAGGCCGTGGTGACCATGAGTGTGCCACTACACTCTAGCCTTGATGACAGAGTGAAACTCCAACTAAAAAAAAAATCAAGTAAATGAACAGGTGGCATTCTTTTGTATTTCTTCCACTGAAAAGTACCAGTAGGAGGGACAGCTATTCAGGATTGTCATGGATTCCTGTCCCCTTTTTTTATTTAGCTGACATCTTACCTCTAGCAAGTTCTTCAGCTCATTAGGCAAACATACATATCAATTAAGAAAGTGTCTGAGACAGGCTTAGGATTTCTTTATAGGATACTATCTTGTTTCTGGATTCACTCCATTGTTTTCTAACTCCTGAACTTTTTTTTCTTTAAATAACAGGATGTTTATTCTGATAATAAATTATTCTGATAATAATAAGAGGATGTTTGTTCTGAGCTTTTCTTGAATCATGCCTTCCAGTAATTACTGGCTAAATTCAGCTGCCTGAATTTGGGATTTGATTCTCAAAATTCTGTATAGTGATTTTAAAACAAAATATTGGTTCCTCTATAGGGAATGCATCTTTCTCAAAAACAAGTAAACAATTTTCTGTTGCTATAGATTGCAGTATCAATAATTTGATGATTATTCTCTGTGTTATAGAGGTGTGTTTTATTTAAGCTTTAAAAATTATTATATCCTAAAACTTCAATGTTTATTTTAATTTAGTTCCTTTTATACAAAACTTTAAGTATTAAAGCTAAGGTGGAGACATGATACCTTAAAATAAAAGAGAAATATGACTAATTTACACATTGCCTTTTATTTTAAATGATTTCCTGCAACTTACCAGCTTTAGTGGATGTCAGCCCAAATGATTGATTAACATTTTCTACTGGCTCATCTTCCTGGGACGATGTAATATATGGGGGTCAGATGTTGAGAAATTGATTCATTTATGATTTGAATGTAACTTTTACTAACTTAGATATCAAAGCTTAGGCTGTCATTAATCAAACCATGTCTGTTGATCACAGTCAGAGTTGGGAGATTTATAGAGGTCAGAGAGTTGAATGTCAGCATCCCTTGTGCAGCACCCCAAATCAGCGGTCACCTGAGTTCTCCATGACTAGCTAGTTCAAACTTGTGACATAAATAGCCAGATAGTAAGTACTTTAGGCTTTCTGGTCTCTGTCACAACTGTTCAACTCTGCTATTATAGAACAAAAGAAGCCACAGACTATGGACAGTATCTAAATGAATGGTCATGGCTACATTCCAATAAAACTTCATTTGCAAAAACAGTGAGTTCAGTTTGTCCCATGAGCCATAGTTTGCCAAGCCTCTATCTAGTGACTTCACGGGATACTACATTCCATTGATGAGACAGTCCTGAGTGTTACTCCTTCATTCTATTCAGCAGTTATTATGGGGGTTATGTTCAGCCAAGCACTGTACAAGCTCCCCAGTTTATACCCCTTGAGCTCCTCCTTGTTTCTGACTGGCTTCCGTTGTTCTTGGGTTCAGGAGGCCCCACAGGAGGCCTTGTTCTTGTTTTCCTTTCATGCTTCATCTCTCTCCATCACTCTTTACTGTGCCACAATTCCTGAATTCATATCAGCTCTACCACTGTAGGCCAAAATTCAACCTTGTTTTTTCAACCCTTAAGAGCTGGGTAAGTTCTGCTCCAATCTTTATCCATACCTGTGGAACTCCCCGAAATTTATCCAGATTCTCAGGATTAGGGTAGTGGTAGTACTTTAAAGTCTCATGGTCACTTCTGGCTTAGGGTTCCTGGTTCTACTTATGCTGTTTCTGTTCGACAACACGCTGACTAACAAGCGAAACTCAGTCATTTCTCAGTTTCCTCCAGAGACCTCACCCACTCAGCATTTGTGAACTTGGTAAACTTAACTGTCAGGGGTCAGAAGGGAGAGTCCCATCCTCCCTTACTACATGAAACGTAAAAACCCTTACTAGCCATAACTTCGGTATTCTTTTTTTTTTTTTTGAGTTGGAGTCTCACTCTGTCACCCAGACTGGAGTGCAGTGGCCCCTCCCGGCCACCGCAGCCTCGACCTGCTGGGCTCCGGAGAGCCTTCTGCCTCAGCCTTCCCAGTAGCCGGAATTAAAGGCATGCGCTACCACGCCTGGCTGATTTTTTTGACTTTATTGTAGAGTTGAGGTCTCGCCTGCCCAGGCGGGTCTTGAACCCGCGGGCTCAGGCAATCCACTCACCTCAGCCTCCCAAAGGTGCGGGATTACAGGCTGAGCCACTGAGCCCGGCTAACTTCAGTATTCTTAAAGGTTCTCTACCCTGGCTGTCACCAGGGGTCTGTCACTAGGTTTTCAGCTGGTGCTGTCCCCAGCATCCTAACCATCCTGCCAACTCCCCTTTTCTCCCTTTCCT
The DNA here is from genome assembly GCF_000164805.1 of Carlito syrichta. Classification (NCBI taxonomy): domain Eukaryota; kingdom Metazoa; phylum Chordata; class Mammalia; order Primates; family Tarsiidae; genus Carlito; species Carlito syrichta. Next base: position 78,279 of record NW_007232507.1, read on the forward strand.
CCTTTTCCTCTTTCAAGAGCAAAAAACAAGTCCCTCCTCCTGCAGAGCAGTTGCATCCGTCTGAACTTGAGCTCCTGCCAACACCCGTACCTGCAGTGACTGTCTACATGAAGTGACTTAGCCAAATAGTTTATCAAACAAAAGTAGTTTCTTTCCTAAGAGAGATTCTAGACCAGAACCAACGCTGTCAGGAATTTTCAATTCTATAACCTTTCTAACCTCTAGGACCCTTCTACATGTTATTCCTCCCACCCCCAGAGTATTCCCTCTCTTCCATCTCAAAAACTCCTAATCATCCTTTAGAATTCATTCTGTAGGTCAGGCACCATAGCTTACACCTGTAATCCCAACACTTTGGGAGGCCGAGGTAAGAGGATCACTTGAGGCCAGGAGTTCAATACCAGCCTGCCTAGACAACATAGCAAGACCTCATCTCTACAAAAAAACCAAAAAACTAACTAGGTGTGGTGGCTCACACTTGTAGTCCCAAGCTACTCAGGAAGCTGATGTGGAAGGATGGCCTGAACCCAAGAGGTCAAGGCTGCAGTGAGCCATGGTTGTGCCACTGCACTTCAGCCTGGGCAACACAGTAAGACCCCAACTCAAAAAATAAAAATAAATTCATCTTGTGAGTCCCCCAAGAATCATTCCTCCTGAAAGGATTCTTTTTTGTCTTGCCAAGTGCCTAGGGGTATACTACCAATCCAGGGCCACCAAAATCTGAGTTTAAGTTTTTGGTGGATGCAAACTTGGGCCACAAGAAAGCTGGTTTACTCTGGACTCATCTTTAACCCGAGGACAAGCCTTTTAGGGTCCCAGCTTCTGTGGAGATGGTCTCCTTTAGGCTCCTCGCCTGGCCGATTTCTGTATCCCTTACAACAAAAATGTGAATTTGCCAGACTTGGCACTGCCCTAAGGGCGAAAGTGGCTTCTGCATTTGTTTACCTTACTGGGTTCCTAGTTACCCTCTTATGGAGCCCTCATATCCCTTTCTGTCTTGTCCACAACAGGTTGGCTTTTCTTGGTTTTGTTGTTTGTTTGCTTGTTTGTTTGAGTCGGAGTCTCTCTCTGTCACCCAGGTTCAAGTACATTGGCATGTTATGGTTCACTGCAGTCTCGGCCTCTTGGACTCAGATGATCCTCCCACCTCAGTCTCCTAAGTAGCTGGGACTACAGGCAGACACCACCACATGTGACTAATTTATTTTTTGAAGAGACAAAGTCTCACTATGTTGCCTAGGCTTGTCACAAACTTCTGAACTCAAGCAACCCCCCTGCCTCCCAAAATGCTGTTGTTACTGACATCATCTATTGTTTCTGGCCAAAAACTAGTTGTTTTTGAGAAGACTTTTCTTTCCCTCCCAGCATTTTTAGTTGTTTTCAGTGGGAAGTTTGGTCCAAACAACTTGCCTGCCATTACTGGAAACTGGGAGTCATTAAATCCTTCCTAATTAGGAAGCAGATCTTTTGCCAGATATATCCTCAAGTGTTTTTGTGAGGCTTTCTCCCTAGCTAGAGAATTTCATTTCTGCATCACAAAAACTGGGTGCAGGAGACAAATTCGTCTCTTTGACCTTATTAATTTAATAGATGTCCATTGAACACCCTGTGTGCCAGGCACTACCAGCAGTAAAGCATGATTACAACGGTGAACAGAATAGAGTCCCTGTCCTGCACTCCTTTGTTAAGAAAGAGCAGAGAAAATCGTCTGAACTGCCAGTTCAAGATTAGACTAAGCCCTACAGCCAATTAGGAAACTTTCAGGTGTCCAGGCCACAGGCCACTAGTACTAGTAAGGGGTGGGATTTTGGGATCTGATTACAGTAGAAAGTATCTGTGCAATAGGACAGTGCTTCTAAAACTTGTGCATAGATAAGAATCACCTGGAGGGCTTGTTAAAACAGTACTGGGCCCTAGCCCCAGAGATTCCGATTCCTAGGTCTTGGGAGGGGGGGTCTAAGAATTTGCATTTCTACTGCTTATGCTGCTAGTCTAAGGACCACACTTTGAGAATCATTATTATAGGAGCTCTAGATAGAATCTACGGGAAAGTAGCTCCTTTAAAATATTAGCACTGTTTCCATACTCTTTGTTCTTAAAAATCAAAAGATAATCTATAGTCAAGATCATTCAATGAGGAAGATGTCTTTTCAACAGATGATGTTAGGACAACTGAATATCCACATGCAAAAGGATTAATTTGGACTCTTATCTCACACCGTATATAAAAATTAACTCATTATGGGCCATGCATGGTGGCTCATGTCTGTAATGCCAACACTTTGGAAGGCCAAGACAAGAGGATTGCTTGAGTTCAGGAGTTCAAGGTTGGGCAACATAGCAAGACCTCATCTCTACAAAATATCACCTGCGCCCAGGTAGTCAAAACTGTGATGGCCCTGATCCTGCCACTGTACTCCAGCTTGCATGCCAGATTGAGACCCTGGCTCAAACAACAAAACGCCATCATGAATGAAAGACCTAGATGTAAGAGCTGAAACTATAAAACCCTAAGAAGACATAGGGGTAAATCTTCGTGATCTTGGATTTGGCAATGTATATTTAGATAGTGACACCAATAAGCACAAGCGTCAAAAGGAAATATATACAAACTAACTTCATCAAAATTAAAAACCTCCGTGCTTCAAAGGACATTATCAAGGAAGTGAAAAGAAATGCACAGAGACTAGGCGCAGTGCAGTGGCTCACGCCTGTAATCCCAACACTTTGGGGCCAAAGTGGGAGGATCACTTGAGGCCAACCTAAGCAACAGAGTAAGACCCTTCTCAAAAAGAAAAGAAAAGAAAATGAACAGAATAGGAGAATATATTTGCCTATTATATCTGATAAGGAACTTATATCTAGGACATATAAAGAACCCTTTTAACTCAAAAACAAGGCCTGGCATGGTGGTTCACAACTATAATCCTGGCACTCTGGGAAGCCAAGGCAGTAAAATCACTTGAGGCCAGGATTTCAAGACCAGCCTAATGAGGGCAACATAGTGAGAACCTGGCTCTACAAAAAATAAATAATTAGCCAAATGTGTTAGCCCACACATGTAGTCCTAGCTACTCAGGAGGATGAGGTAGGATGATCACTTGAGCCCCAAAGTTCAAGGCTGCAGTAAGCCATGATTGTGCCACTGCACCACATCCTGGACAACAGAGCAAGACTGTTCTAAAAAATTAATAAATATAATAATTCAAAACTAAGACAACCCCTTTAAAAAATACAAATGATCTTAGTGGATATTTTTTGAAAAAGACATACAAATGGCCAAAAAGAACATGAAAAAATGTACAACATCATTAGTCATTAGAGAATTGCAAATCAAAACCACAATAAGATATCACTTTACACTCACTAGAGTACCTATAATGTTTTTTAAATTTCAACAGAAAATAACAAGAATTTATTGACAAGAATGTGGAGAAATTGGAACTCTCATACAATGATAAGAACATAAAATGGTGCCACTGCTATAAAAACAGTTCGTTGACTTTTCAACAAATTAAACATGGAATAATAATATGATCCAGCACACTCCTAACTTTAACTCCAAGATAAGTAAAAACAGGTATTCAAACAAAAACTTGAACATGAATGTTCATAACAGCATTATTCATAAGAGCCAAAGGGTGGAAATGACCCAAATATCCATCAACTGATAAATGAATTTTTAAAATGTGATATAGCCATATAATAGAATATTATATAGCCATTAAAAGGAATTAAGTACTGACACAAGCTACAACATAGACAAACCTTGAAAGAAAGAAGACCATTACAAAAGACCACATATATGATTTTGTTTATATGAAATGTTCAGAATAAGCAAATCCATAAACTGAAAGTTTAGTGGTTGCTTAGGAATAGGGTAAGGGGGGGGCATAGGGAATGTTGACTTAAGGATACAGGATTATTGTTTTGAGATGATGGAAATGTTCTAAAATTGACTGCAGTGATGGTTGCACAAATTTGTGACTAAACTGAAAAGCCATTGAAATGTACACTTTAAATGGAATAACTGGCCAGGCATGGCTCACGTCTATAATACCAGCATTTTGTGAGGTTGAGGCAGGAAGACTGCTTGAGCCCAAAAGTTCGAAACCAGCCTAGGCAACATAGTGAGACCTCATCTCTGCAAAAAAAAAAAATTTAAGAATTAGCTGGGAGTGGTGGCAGGTGCCTGTAGTGCCAGCATTTTGGATGGCTGAACCAGAAGGATTGCTTGAGCCCAGGAGTTTGAGACTGCGGTGAGCCATGATCGTGCCACTGCACTCCAGCCTGGGCAACAGAATGAGACCCCAACTCAAAAAAAAAATGGATGAATTGTATGGTATGTGATTTATATCTCAATAAAGCTGTTTTTAAAAAATAAACACACTACAACTGTTGGGAGAAAAAAATAAAACCCGAAGGCCTTCAGGAACTCAACCTATTCCTTCAGCAGACCCATGATGTCTAAACAACAGCATCAATCATAATCTACCTGACACTGAATTTCGTGATCTGAAAATGTAATCGAAAAATTCTTAGGTAGCCATAGGAATTTTGTACAAGTATGCATATGTTATGTTGTGAAGCTGTTTAAAAGTCTCTCTTTTTTCCAGGTACCAGGAATTAAGAGAGTCACTCCAGCAGTGCAGGCGTCCATGGGGCGCTGAAAGAGAATATGGTGGGATAATACCAATCTCCCTCCCAGAGGAGCACAGGCCAAAATGTGAGCCTCCCCGTGTCATGGGCAAAGGACATCAGCACTACGGGTTTGGTGGAAAAATCTGGCCAAGGTACGCATTCATTCACATTTATTCATTCTCCATTTTTCTTTATTTCTACTGTGAGTCCTTTGTTAACTTATATCTGCCTCCATTTATTTTACTACCTATGGAAAGACACAGATGGAAAACTAATTTTTAATTGTGCCCTTGATGAAAAGCCTGTGATTACAAATGGTTTTTGCTGTCCTTAGGGATGTTAGAATATTGTGATCAGAAATTTTGATCAATTCCCTCACTTATCACATCTTAATCTAAAACTAGATGAGACTCTTCCTAAGATAGGGAGAAAGAGATTAAATTGAAAATGTCTTTGCTTAAACAAAGAGCCGGCCTAGTTTGTACAAATGCTCTTGGTTTCTGGAACTGTTGATCTGTAATGTGTTCATCAATTTTTATTGTAGTCATTAGAATTTGCTAGGCATTGTTTTCAAGTATAAAAATATTTTAGCAGCCTAGGCAACATAGTGAGACCTCATTTCTACAAAAAAAATTCAAAAAATTAGCTGGGTGTTGTGGTGCACACCTGTGTAGTCCCAGCTACTTGGAAGGGGCAGAAGGATTGCCTGGGCCCAGAAGGTCAAGGCTGCAGTAGCTGTGACAGTGCCACTGCACTCCAATCTGGGCAACAGAGTGAGACTCCAACTCCAAAAAAAAAAAAAATTTAGTAATAATGTATACATCTTAAAGCCATTCAGGAACTCTATTCAAAACAGGTTAAAAATGAAGAGAAAGCAAAAAATTCTGAGCAGCAAATGTCACATTAAATACTTCCTAAGGATTATGAAATTTATTCAGAGCATAATTTATTATGCTTTGGCACAGAGCCTACTTACTCCTGCTTTGTCTAGCAATCCTGAATACTAAGAAACTAGTTAACTAGTTTTTTTTTCCTAAAGCAGGTAAAAGAAAGAAATTAGGAAAGACACGTTGCCAATTTCTGTGGGAATAGGCTCCCTCTTTTGCCTCACCAACCCCTCCGTTGGGACATGTGCTGCCAGTGACCTTCTCGGAGCTTCAGTAAAGCAATGGAAAGACCTGACAGAGGTCAACTGGAAAGAGTCCGACATCAGCACACATTATAGATAGTGGGGACCTCAAGTTCATTCATTCATTCAACAGATTTTTTTCTGGAACTTACTTGCTAATATAATGTAGATTTGTAATATCTTTGTGAAGTGGATGTTGTCATCCTGGTTTACAATGAATAAACAAAGACCCAAGAGATTCAAAATCTTTCTTTGGGTCAGATAATTATAAAGTTGTGGAACAAGGATTTGTTTGACTCCAAAACCAAAGTTCTTTTCATCTATTCATTTTAGTATATGTCCATCCATGTATTCATTTATCTATTCAGTAATTTAAGTACAGCAAGCATTGTTCTAGAGAATGGGAGTACAGCTCTTTATAAAGTTTATAGTTATTCCCCCAAAATTTGTATATTAAAAATATACATACAAAATATACACTACTCTGTAATGACTAAAAGTATTCATTCAGAATTCCAGTGTGTAAAAAGAAAGTCAAAGACTAATTTCTTAAGGGAAGTCTAGTTGGACATGAGGTTTGTATTTGATCTCTCACTGAATGCAGCCCTAGGAACTGGGGAGAGGATATATGTACTCCACTTAGAATGCCACTCACCCCTGAGGCAGAAACATAGGTTACTGTATTCTGTACACCCTGTTATGTTAAAAGTGATCATATTAGTATATTCATCCCTTAAAAATATATTTAAGGTAAAGTCCTATCTTCTGATCTAATGCAAATTACTTAGCAAACAACTGCAGAATAGGTTTTATCTTATTTCCTAACAAGGAATAACTTCAATTACAATGTTTTTCTTTCTTCCTGAAGAGTCTTTTAAACAAACAAACAAAAAATACAATATTTTTCAGTCTCTGATGGGTCAAGCCTTAACTAGTTCACCTCAAAGTTTGCTCTCACAATCGCCCCCGCCTCCTTCCCTGTCAGTGGGGTTTTGTGGTGCCACACATTGACCTCACTCCTTGTGGAGAACAGGATTACTCCTGTGCTTCACCAACCCTTCTGCCATCTCACTTTGGAAATTAAAAATATCTACTCCTGATGAAAATGTCTAGGTAAAACATCTATGTTATGTCATCTGAGGTTAAAGTTAAAAGAGCATGGCTTTCTAAAAGACATATAGTTATCTGTATTTATGTATGCATGCTCCAATGCAGTGGCCTTGTCATGCCATATGGGACATCATTGCCACTTTTGACTCTTCCTGACATAAATATATCTGAATAAAACTCATTTAAAGGAACTTTAGCAATATTTACTTACTTCAAATGCGCAAGTTTCAGAAATTCTTTTTTTATTGGAAAATACAGTTTATTTAGAAAGTAAATTACAGAGAGAGAGAGGAGATTCACCTCCCTGAGGTAGGGGAAAGGACCAAAGCTAGGAAACATGGTGGCCATAGCTCAAAGAGCCATGTGGACACACCATAGTTTAACAACGCAATGGCCAAGTTTCAGGAATTCTAAATGAGATCAGTCATCACTAATTCAGCATCCATTCACCAAAAGAATGAAGTCATAAACTAGTGAAATTTTATAACTTTGTTTTCACTTCCATAAACATTTATTTTCACAAGTGTGCTGAAGTAGCAAAACTTTTATTTTGTCTAAGAAAAGGAAATGAATTATTTCTTGAAGGTATTGTCAAATGGTAAAAAGCTTATAAATTGATCTATGGTGTTTTGTGAACTAAAAAATACTTTGAATTTCCTGGTAGTCAGTAATCTTTAATTATAATAATAAATACTTAAAAGTTAGTATGACTATATGAAGCAAAATCTCTCCCGGTGCCAAAACAGTGAAACAAATACAAAATTTACCAGCAGCCAGACACCAAGCAATACAAATAAAAAATAAAAATAAAAAATAAAAGCCAGACACCAAGCAATAAAAGCAATAACCTGGCCAGGCACAGTGGCTCACACCTGTAACCCCAGCACTTTGGGAGGCCAAGGTGAGAGGATTGCCTGAGCCTAGGGGTTTGAGACCAGCCTAGGCAACTTGGTGAGACTTTGTCTCTACAATAAATAAAAAAATTAGCCAGACATGGTGGCACGCACCTGTAGTTCCAGCTACTTGGGTTGAGGTGGAAGGATCACCTAAACCCAGCACGTCAAGGCTGCAGTAGCCATGAGCATGACACTGTTCTCCAGGCAGGTGATAGAGTGAGACTCTGATGAAGATGGGAGAGAGGGAGGGAGGGAAGGAGGAAAGACAGCCTCATGACATTAATTTTAGTAAGTGCCCTCCAAGGAAAGAAAATTCAATGCAGTTTATTCCAGGGCCCAATTTAATGTTTCCCACAGGAGCACTGGGAGCAGAACACTTCTTTGTCCCACATATTGTAGGATGTTTAGCATCCCTGCTTCTTTACCTGTAAATTCCAGTAGCAACCTGCATTCATTGTGATGACCAAAATAAAACTACCCACACATATCTCTATACTCTCCCTGGAAGTGCTGGGTCCAGGGGAAGCCACCCTATTGCCTGAGAGGCATCATACCTAAACCCGTCCTCACATTCCAAATGCATGCTGACACAAGGTATGTCTACAAAATCCCGAGAATTCTCCAATTTGAAGCAGAGATTACAAGACTGAATAGTGCATCCTGTTAAAGAAAACCCTCTCACGAGGAGAGAGGGTTTAACATGGCAAGACCTCAAGAGAGATGAGGTTCTGCAGAATGTGCTCTTTTCCAGAATGCTGTGTAGACTTGAGGGAATGAGCTGAAGCCCGTGGGTATGGGACAATTCCCAACTGGAAGGAGGGGACCTCCTGAGGACATTTAATGAGATCTTGGGCAGTAGTACTCAAGCTTCCCAGAGCACTCTCTGATGCTATCTGAGCACTTCCTCTTTGCCATCCCATCAGAGTAAAGAAAAGTAAAAAAATAATATCCAGTCATCAAGCTTGTAGCATGGATAGAAAGGCAAATTCATTTAAGATGAGTGTTTTAAGGAGAAATTACCTACACTATGTCATAGCAAATAGCCAGGATTAGACAGAGTTGCCCAATTAAACACATATACAAACAAATGGCAGCCAGGCATGGTGACTCATGCCTGAAATTCCAGCACTTTGGAAGACAGAGGCAGGAGCATTGCTTAAGGCCAAGAGTTTGAGATCAGCTTTGGTAACATAGCAAAGCCCTGTTTCTACAAAAAAATAAGTAAGTCAGACATGGTGGCACGCATCTGTAGTCCCAGCTACTTGGGAGGCAGGAGGATTACTTGAGACCAGAAGTTTGAGGCTGCAGTGAGCCATGATCTCCAGGCTGGGTGACAGAGTGAGTGAGACACTGACTCAAAAGAAACAACCAAACAGACAAAAAAATGACAAGGAAACTTTGCAAACAGGGAGGGAAAGAGAACAAATATGACATATAAAAAATATATGAGAGACCAGTCTGAAAGAAAACATAGCCTAAGAAATAAAAGCAGAGTCCCTATAAAAGGACTAACTAGGTATATGACTCTAATAAAAGACAAGATAATAAGGCAATGGATGAAAGGGAGACCACAGGGCCAAGGGGGGGAAAAATGAGAAAACACCAGCATCACCAAAGCACTCTTACATATAAAGAAAGACAAAGAAGCCAGAAATAGGAGTGACTAAAAATTGACTTGATAGTACAAAGACAATAAATCACAGAAAATGCAGAGGGAAAAATAAGGACGTTAAAGCAATAAAAAGAAAAAAGTGGGCTGGACATGGCGGCACACACCTGTAATCCAACCACTCAAAAGGCTGAGGCAGGATGATTGCTTAAGCCGAGAAGTCTAAGGCAGCCTGGGCAACATAATGAGAGACCACCTCTGAAAAAAGAAAAAGAAAAAAATTATGGCTCTAAAGCATAGTTATTCATAAGAAGGAAGACTGATATCCCAAATGTAGAGATATGGATTATCTCTTAAATCTGTGGGAGGGCTGGAGAAACAGGCGGATTGCTCAGCTTCCAGGAACAGTGGGCAGCCTCACTCTCAGGACTGGCTCATCAGGAGGAAGAGTCTCTGTTAATGCTGGACCTCTCTGCTGCCACCTCCTTAACAATGTGGGTGCCCACATGAAGCCTGTGTTCTCAGGCAACTCACAGTCAAATCACAGTCTCACACAGATGTGGATGACCGGCAGAACACAGGCACATTTGCACCCTAGCTGCTAGGGAGGTAGATTTCTGGATTTCATCGGAGCAAGTAGAATGTTCCAAATGTGGGAGGCTAGCAAAATGTAGAGAGGGCATTGTAAAGATCTTAGATAGGCACGGGTGCCAGTCACCTGTATTCCTGCACAACAGCGGCAGCAATAATTTTCACGCTTCTCTATGCAAGGTGTGGCCCACGGACCAGCAGCCTGTATGTCACCCAGGAGATGGTGGTTGCAGAGTCTCAGCCTCTGCCCAGATTTACTGAACAGGATCAGCATTTTTAACCAGATCCCTTAGGTAATTCCAATATGCAGGAAAGTTTGAGAATTGCTGCTTCAGTGGAAGGAAATACCATGTGTTTTTCACACAGATGAAAAGGCATTGACTTCCCCAAAAGAGGTGACCCAAAGTCTCATGAGTTCTTGCACCCAGCACCAAGTGTTCACTTTCCCTAGTTCAGCTGCAATCTTGTTCTGATAGTCTACACCTCTCTGTATTTTAATTTCAGTTAACCATTGCCAACACAACCTACATGAAATAATAAGGGGGAAAAAAGTAGTTAATATGTATGAAATGTGCAAGACACCACAAGGAAGAAAACATAAGTGACCATGAGTCTCATTTCTGCAACTGGTCATGAGGCAACGTTGGTGTCATAATTTCCTTCCTCCACTGTCTATTCCAGGCTCCCTTCTCCTCAGCCAGTACCCAAGCTAGTAGGAATTATTTGGTAGAACAACCCAAAACTATGTTCCTGAGAAATCTAAACTCTTGGTGGCTCTGCCCGTGGAAAGCCACTACAGTATTCCAGTAACTTTATGCCACTGGAGACAATACTAGGTGTCCAAAAGATTCCTCAGGTCCCAGAAATGCTCCTTTCCCCATCACTGTATAGCAGCCATTCCCTGGCCCCTGATACTCCAGATCAGTCATCCCAGCCTGCTAGGTAGATCCTTCTTGCTTGTTGTAACCAGAGTCAGGAACCCTACATCATCATCAGTTCAGCTTCCAATGCAATAGAACCACTGTTGCAGCCCCTGATGAAAGCATTCCTCCCTTGACCTCTAAACCAGCACAGCTCAAGGTGGCTGGGGAGAAAGTAAAATATCCTCAAATGTAATAGCTAGTCAGTAGTGAGAGGCACCACTCCCCTTCCATCCTTTGGTATTTAGACCATGATTCTAGCTAGGAGGGCATCTATTTACTGGTCACTGGTTCGAGCCTGTCTTGCACTCTTCAGGACAACATTCACCCATAAATGAATCTTCAGTAGGCCACTCTAATCGGTGAATCCTTTGATTTCTGCCAATCATTGCCCAATTTCTTCTGTGATCAATTGAGTTCCTTAGTCAACAGGAATATTGTTTAAGATAGCGTGGCAGTAAGACATGCAACAAGTCCGCCCATGGTGTTACTGGCAGAAGCGTGGTGAGAAGGGAAGGGAAATGCATATTTTGAAGACATGTCTAGTCTTAGGATAAATTAACTCTTTCATGATGGAAGGGGTCCAGTGAAATCAGCCTACCACCAGGTGGTGACTAGTATACCCAGGAATTGGTCACTTCTGCTGGCAGACTCAAATGTGACAATAGCCAGGTGAGTTTTGGTGAAAAGAAATTCATGTTCATATATAACAGCTTCTGCTTCTGCACAGCCCCCAAGATAACATTATAAAACCACTGAGCAAGCCCAGGAGTGATTGGAAAAAACCTGGCCAACGTCCACAGAGTTGGTCACCTTATCTACCTGATTACTAAGAACATCTCAATTGTGGGGTTCTCTTGGTGAGTGTTTTTGTAGGGTACAAATAGCCCCTACACCCCAGGGAATTCACAGGCTGGACCAGCAAGTTTCTTGGACTCTGGTGATGAAGTTCACAGTACACTCGCTATAAAAACATGGCTGGGCATTCAGAAGGCACTGGGCAGCCAGAAGTGACAGTGGAACACAACCTGGATGAAAACATTACAGGCAAGGTCCATTCTCTTTGGACCACCAGCCTGCAATCCCACTTGCCTCCCTAGAAAGAAACACTGGTACCCTTTGGCATGTCTCTTTCCTCACCTTTTGCTGTGTATTTACACAATTACACATGTGCCCTTTGAAAATACCTGGTGTCATTTTGTTGTGAGGAATCATTTGACATGTAGTATTAAGCAACGTGGGATTTTCTTCTCTCTACAATCTAGAAATTGTCCTATGGCAATAAATACAGATAAATACAGAGCTGCACCATTCTTTTTAATTCCTCGTAGTGCTCCACAATATGGATGCATCATAGATTACTGGCCATACACATATTGTTCCTTTTCTCTCTCTCTCTCTCTCTCTCTCTCTCTCTTTTAACTTTAACTATACTGTCATGAACATCCTTGTACAGGACTCCTTGGGCTCATGAATAAATGTTTTTCTAGGGCAAATCCTAAATGGGTCACAGTATATGAATATTTTTAATTTTAGTAGATGTAGCCTGAATGATTTATATTCTCATGGTAGCATCTAAAAGTATCCATTCCCTCGCACCCTCAGCTATCTGTATGATATTCCCAGACTGTATAATTTTGACCATCTAATGAATATAAAGGGTATCATGGCTGTAAGAGTGTATTTCTCTGGTTACTAGTTAGGTGGAGTACTTTTTCTTATATTTATCTTTTATGTACGGCCATTGACATTTCTTTTCCTGCATTTATTCATTGCCCATTTTTATTGTTTGTATTTTACTTATAGATTTTTGTTGGTTCCTTATGTTTTGGATATCAGTCCTTTATGTGTTATCTTTGCAAATATTTCTTCCAACTTTTATTGGAGATTTTTATGGTATCCTTTGCCATATAGAAGCTTGTAATTTGATATTATCGAATTTCCTTTCAGTTTTTTACCTGTTTTGTTTTAACTGGAGTCTCACTCTGTCACCCAAGCTGGAGTACAGTGGCACAACACTCACAGCCACTGCAGCCTCAATCTGCTGAACTCAGGCAATCCTTCCGCCTCAGCCTTCCAAGTAGCTGGAGCTATAGGCATGTGCCAACATATCCCGCTGATTTTTATTTATTTATTTATTTATTATTTTTATTTTTTATTTATTTATTTTTTGAGTTGGAGTCTCACTCTGTCGCCCGGACGGGAGTGCAGTGGCCACTCCCGGCCACCGCAGCCTCACCTGCTGGGCTCCGGCGATCCTTCCGCCTCAGCCTTACAAGTAGCCGGAATTACAGGCACGCCCTACCACGCCCGGCTGATTTTTTTATTTATTGTAGAGATGAGGTCTCGCTACCCAGGCGGGTCTCGAACCCGCGGGCTCAGGCAATCCACTCACCTCAGCCTCCCAAAGGCGCGGGATTACAGGCTGAGCCACCGAGCCCGGCTGTCCTGCTGATTTTTTAATTTATGGTAAAGACAAGGTCTCGCCATGTTGCTTAAACTGGTCGCGAATCCCTGAGCTCAGGTAATCCTCTCTCCTCAGCCTCCCAAAGTGCTGGGATTACAGGCTGAGCCACTGCACCCAACAGCTTTTGACTTTTTTTTTTTAGTCAGAGTCTCACTCTGTCAGCCAGGCTGGGCACACTCATGGCTACTGCAGCCTCAACCTGCTGGGTTCGGGTGCTCCTTCCACCTCAGCCTTCCAGGTAGCTGGAACTGCAGGCGTGCGTCACCACGCCCGGCTTATTTCTTGATTTATTGTAGAGACACGGTCTCACCAAGTTGCCCAGACTGGTCTAGAACCCCTTAGCTCAGGCAATCCTCTCTCCTCAGCCTCCCAAAGTGGTAGGATTACATGCTTGAGCCAACGCACTCAGCACCTTTTGACTTTTAAAAGAAAAATCTTATTTTAAAGGTCCTCTCTACCACCAAAGAAAAAAATCTATTTGTACACTACATATATATATATATATATATATTTTTTTTTTTTTTTTTTTTTTTTAAAGAGTCTCACTCTGTCACCCAGGTTGGAGTGGAGTGGCATACTCCCAGCCACTGTAGCCTTGGCCTGCTGGGCTCACATGATCTTTCTGCCTCAATCTTCCAAGTAGCTGGAACTACTGTTATTTTATTATTATTATTATTTATCATAGAGACGAGGTCTTACCAGGTTGCCCAGGTTGGTCGCCAAATCCTGGACTCAGGCAGTAATCTTACCTCCACCTCCCAAAGTGCTGGGATTACAGGTGTGAACCATCATGCCCGGCTCTTTCAATATTTTTATAGTCTTTTCCCCCAATTCTTTAGATTTGTAACCCATCTGAAATTATCTTTCTCAACAACATGAAATAGAGATGGGTTATTTTCCAAATGGATAGTGATTTTTTTTTCTGTATTGGAAATTCTTTTCCACTCATTTAAAACGCCACCTTTTCCTATACTGAATTACTGTGTATATATAAGATTGTACTAATCTGTCTTTTACTACCTCATCATTACACTGTATTAATTTAAAAATATGCTCAATCTGATCTTTTCTTTCTTTTCAGAAAGCTTCCTATTGAACAATTCTATTATTTGACAGAGAACAAAAAAAGTGACATCTATGAAAATGATTCTTTGTAAGTCTGTTTTTTGTTTTGTTTTACATAGGATAAAAAAAAAAAAAAACACTTTTAAGTGGAAATAAGCCAATGATAAACTTAATTGCCCCAAAACGGGAACTTTTAGAAAAGCAAATTTTTCCTTTTATTAGCAGAGCTCGTTAACACTAGAAATCAAGACCAAACCAAAAAAAGTAAATAAACCGAAAACTAATAGTTTTTAGCATTTAAGCAAATAAAGAAAAAAATAGAAGATAATGAATAGTATTGTTTGAAGGGATTTTTACAGATCATTTTGGTCCATTTCCCTGCCTTTGACTTAATCTAATAAGAGTCTGTTACATTTCTTTTTTTTTCTTTTTTTCTTGAGTTGGAATCTCACTCTGTCGCCCAGACTGGAGTGCAGTGGCCGCTCCCGGCCACCGCAGCCTCGACCTGCTGGGCTCCCGCGATCCTTCCGCCTCAGCCTTCCGAGTAGCCGGAATTACAGGCATGCGCTACCACGCCCGGCTGATTTTTTGATTTATTGTAGAGATGAGAGCTCGTCAAGTCGCCCAAGCGGGTCTCAAACCCGCGGGCTCAGGCAACCCACTCACCTCAGCCTCCCAAAGGCGCGGGATTACAGGCTGAGCCACTAAGCCTGTTACATTTTTTAAAAGAGTCACAGAAAATGCCACAGTGGCCTGCAACCATTTTTTTTTTATTTTTTATTTTTTTGAGTCAGAGTCTCTGTTGCCCAGGCTGGAGTGCAGTGGCACACTCACAGCCACCACAGCTTCAAACTACTGGGCTCAGGCTATTGATCCTTCCGCCTCAGCCTTCCAAGTAGCTGGAACCACAGGTGTGCGCCACCATGTCCAGCTAATTTTTTGATTTATTGTAGAGATGAGGTCTCACCGTGTTGCTCAGGCTGGTCTCGAACCTGTGGACTCAGGCAATCTCTGCTTTCCAAAGTGCTGGGGTTATAGGCGGTAGCCACTGTGCCCGGTAACAAATTTTTAATAAGAATTTTATGAGAAAAGAGATTTCTCATGATCATCTTCAAACAACTCTCAATAAAATTACTCCTTAAGTATCTTTCTTATTATTTATTTTTGAGTCTTTGTCTCATTCTGTTGCCCAGGCTGGAGTGTAGTGGCACAGATCACCACAGCCTTGAATTCCTGTGCTCAGTCGATCCTTTCACCTCAGCCTCCCAAGTAGCTGGGACTACAGGTGCACATCATTTTACCCAGTTAATTTTTTTTTTTTTTTTTTTTTTTGAGGGGGAATTTTTGGTAGAGATGACGTTTCCTTGTGTTGCCTAGGCTGGTCTTGAACTCCTGGGCTCAAGCAATTCTCCCAGCTCAGCATCCCAAAGTGATGGGATTACAGGCATGAGCCACTGTGCCCAGCCTTATTTTATTTATTTGTTTATTTATTTATTGGATAAGGAATAGTTGTTAATTTACCCTTTGCTTAAAGATATTGTTTTTCAATATATTATTTTTTATCCTTTGAAAGTTTGTCATGCATATTACAAAAACATACATTTTTATTTTCAGAAAAAAATAAAACGCTGACAGCACTGAAGTAACAATGAAACTATCACTTCTGTATCTTTGGTAGTTGTTTATAGGTTAGACGTTAATATAGAGTTTAGCCACTAGAGGGAGCCAAAAAGACAAAATTTGTGACTGGGTTTATCCCTCTGGGATCAGTGAATTTTGCACAGTAGATGTGGATACAACTAAAGGACTGCTTTGGGTCAGGGAGGTGGTGTCTCTGAGTATTTATTACCTTCATTTTATTCTTTCAAATTTTGACTTTTTACAAAAATTTCTTTTATATTTTTAATTTTTTTCCATTTTCAATCAAATCCATTTTAGATACATACTTATCAATACTATAGCAGAATTTGTCACTTGAGAACAACTTAGATCCAACTTAATGTTTTCTATATAATAGTCCATCTAGAGACTTCAGATTCCTTGGATTCATAGACTCATCATTTCCCTGTTCATCCCCATCCCATTTCTCCAACTCAACAATATGCCTTTTTTAGTTCCATGCCCACAAATTGAGAGTCCAAGTAAAGATGCAGATAAACTTTTATGGTTCATATGAATTGTGTGCTTATAATACATTATAGGATAATAAAAGTATATGAGTCACATACTACTGTATAGTGAATATCTATCTTCTAGCATGGAGGAACATCTACAAAATTAAATCGTGTATTCAATTTTACAGATCTTATTATCAAATGGATAACATTCTGTTCATTTCTCATGCCTGAAATCTTTCAGTCTTATTTGCATGGGCTAAAACTAACTGTTGGAATCAAATGTAGGAGGTTAACTAGCCCTGTTTAGTGGACTGTTTTCCAGGGCTATAGTATTATTTCTTGGCAAGCAGGGTTCAGACTCATTAGTAAGTATACAACCTCAGAATGAACTGGTTCAGAAAAGGCACACCTCCAGGAATGTGGCTAGTTTTGTCCTATCCTCCCTCTGTCAACTGGGTAGCATTTATTACGAAAGATCAGCAACCCTGGGTAAAGGAAGAATGCACACGTGGTACTTGCAGATCCTCTCCAATGATGCCACCCTTGGGTCATTTTAGGTCACGCAATTGCACCACTTGTGTGATGTCAGGCTCCCTCGAGTACTTTGCTGCCTGATTATGAGAGTAAAGGTCAGGAAAAACTAGAGCTCTTTTGTGACTAGAAGTGGTCAGCCCTATACATTCACCGCAAATAAGAAATGTAGAAGAGTAGCGAGCAGAACTGAAGTTATACTATGTGGAATGGAAATTAATCAACAGACAACTGAAATATGCAAAGGTCATGTCTGTCTGGCTCATCAATATTCAGGGATCCGGAAAGTTAATCAGGAATATTATCTTAATGACACCATAGTTTGAACATGAGGTATATCGTTATTCTTAATCAAGTCTCTGATAAGAATACAAGCCTTAAAAAGCCCTTAATGTACACTGGGACTTGCTTTCTTTTTTTTATTCTAGGTTACCCAAACCACCTAATTCAACAGTAGGGTAAGTATACAACTTTTCCTTCCTTGTTATAATCAAGAAAAAAATATGTTGCTATTCCATACATCTTAGACAAGCATAAGAACAAGTGAGACTTTTCATGAAAGCTATTTTTTTTTTTTGATTGTAAAATATAGTTTATTTAAAGTAAATTACGGCTACTCGGAAAGCTGAGGTGGAAGGATTGCCGGAGCCCAGCGGGTCGAGGTTGCGGTGGCCAGATGCAGCCCCTGCACTCCAGTCTGGGCGACAGAGTGAGACTCCAACTAAAAAAAAAATAAAAATAAAAAATAAAGTAAATTAGAGCGAGAGAGAAAGAGGCCATGTGCTGTGGCTCAAGCCTGTAATCCCAGCACTTTGGGAGGTGAAGGTAAGAGGATTGCCTGAGCTCAAGGGTTTGAGACCAGCCTGAGCAACATGGCGAGACCTCATCTCTACAATAAATAAAAAAATTAGCCAGGCATGGTGGCACATGCCTGTGGTTCCAGCTACTTGGAAGGCTGAGGCAGAATCGATCACCTGAGCCCAGCAGGTTGAGGCTGCGGCCATGAGCGTGCCACTGCACTCCAGCCTGGGCAACAGAGTGAGACGCTGACTCAAAAATAAATAAATAAAGAGATAGATAAGAGAGAGAGAAAAAGAGATGATTCACCTCCCCAAGGGAGGAGAGGGGGCCACAGCCAGGAAACATGGTGACAGCCATAACTCAGAGAGCACATGACCACACAAGAGTCTAGTAAAGCAATGACCAAAAGCTATTTTTTAACAGTTGGAACAAAAGGCTGGTACAAGTACAAGGTAACATTATTTTGATTTATCTCCAATTATATCCCCTGCAAGTCTTTTTTAAAATAAACTTTTGGCCAGGTGTGGTGGCTCACGCCCATAATCCCAGCACTTTGAGAGGTCAAGGTGAGAGGATTGCCTGAGCCCACAGGATCAAGACCAGCCTGGGCAACTTGGTGAGACCTCATCTCTACAGTAAATAAAAAAATTTTTTTTTAAAGCTGGGCATGGTGGCACTTGCCTGTAGTTCCAGCTAGTTGGGAGACTGAGACGAAAGGATCACCTGAGCACAGCAGGTCGAGGCTATGGTGGCCATAAGCACACTACTGCACTCCAGCCTAGGTGACAGAGTGAGACTCCAATTCAAAAATAAAATAAAATCACATAAAATAAAGTAAACTTTTGATTTTAATATGGTTTTAGATTATAGAATTATAGGAAAGATAGAGTTCCTAAATTCTCCACACCCAGTTTCCACTAGTATTAACATCTTTCATTTATATGACACCTTTATCAGTTAATGAACCAATATTGATGCGTTAGTATTAACTGAAGTCTATACTTTGTTCAGCTTTCCCCTTTTTCTGCTCCAGGATCTCATCAAGATACCACACTACATTTAGCCTTCATGTCTCCTTAGGCTTCTCTTGGCTATGACAGTTTCTCAGGCTTTCCTTGTTGTGATGACCCTGATAATATGGAGGATTATTAGTCAGATGTCTCATGGGATGCCCCAGTGCCTACGTAATTATTTGGTATTCTCCTATGTAGGAGATTTCTCTATTCTGCTCCACTGAATAATTATTCAATCACTTATTTATGCCAGTATGGGATTTTAGAAGTCTCTTTTGCCCTTGTACTTAGGTAGTAATCCAGTACCACCCTATTTTGTTACTCAAATAAGCCATGAGGAGCTCTTTTAATTCACTCCTATATTTCTTTGACATTTCCCCATCATTATGGGGTTTGGGAGGGTTCTCTTAGCATTTCTTTACTTTCTGGCACTATAAGATACTCTAGCCTTATCTTGGATATTTCCTTCCCCACTCCTAAAATCAGTCATAACTCCAAGAAACCCCGGTTCCTCTTGTCAGAGACTGGTATTAGAAACCAAGACCTGGCTAGATACAGTGGCTTATGCCTTTAATCCCAGCACTTGGGAAGGCTGAGGTGGGAGGATCACTTGAGCCCAGGAGTTCGAGACCAGCCGAGGTAAAATAGCAAGACCTCATCTCTACAAAAAAATAGTGAAAAAAATTAGCCAGGCATGTGGCACGTGCTTGTAGTCCCAGCTACTCTGTAAGCTGAGTCAAGGGATCACCTGAGCCCAGGAGGTCAAGGCTGAATTGAGCTGTGATTGTGCCACTGCACTCCAGCCTGGGCGCCAGAGTGAGACTCCGACTCAAAAAAGAAAAAAGAAACCAACATCTGAGCACTGCGTGTTCTCTGTGCTACTGAAATTCCCTATCAATCTTAACTAAAAATATTAAACTAACACTTAAAATTCTGTTTCAGTTAAGGCAAAGACCTACTGAAATTCTGTTTCAGTTAAGGCAAAGACCTACTGAAAAGGCTATTAAAATTAAGGTCTAGGTTTTCTGGAATTTGGGGGTTTTGGGGGTTTTTTGGCTTGTTTTTTGAGTTGAAGTCTCACTCTGTCACCCACTCTATCACGGCCACCGCAGCCTCAACTTGCTGGGTTTAGGCTTCTGGGGCTTTTCTGGCAATTTCTGGCATTCCTTGGCTTGTAGATGTGTTACTCTGATCTGTTTTTATCTTCATGTGGCATTCTCCTTAAGTGTTTGTTCCAAATTTCCCTTTTTTCTGAGGATACCAGTCATATTGGAATAGGGATCCACCCTACACCAGTATGGAGTAACTCCATTCTAACTAATATATCTATAATGACCCTATTTCCACATAAAGTCACAATATGTAGTATTAGGAATGTCCTGGATGTTATGACTTCAACATATGGATTGGGAGGTGGGGGGAGAGATACAATTCTACCCGTAACACAGGTCTTGCTTTCTTCTACTTAGTTTTCTTATTATGGATAACATTTCTCTATCCTGCAGATTTCCTAATCTCAATTTTCTTCTAGTTTAGACAGCTCCCACATGTTTTGTTTTGTATTTAATTTTAACCTCTGCCAGTTCTCCAGATGATAGGAAAATTATATCCTTGTGGTCTTTTTAACTTGTTAATTGTTTCCTTCAGTGTACTAGCTATTTTTTGCTTTGTGATTTTGCAACAGTACTGTGGGCCATTGCCTTGCTAAGCTATGGTGTGGCCATGTGCTCTTTGAGCTATGTCCAGGCCCTCTCTCTCTCTCTTTCTCTCTCTCTCATTCTCTGTTTCTAACTTAGTTTTTAAATAAACTATATTTTCTAATCTAAAAACAAAAAACAAAAAGACAGTACTGTGTACATAAGCAGGCAATATATTTTGTGGTTGATTGCTTAAAGAAGCAGATGGCCTGGGTTCAAAGTTCAGCCCAGGATGGTTAGAGATCCCTTTGCATTACTGAAGCTGAATGCCCAAAATGATTCCATAAAATAAAGTACTGGGATCCTCTTAAAATAAGAAGCAGGAGTTAAAAGCAACCAGAAATTCTTACTATACAATTCTAAAAACACATAATTCATTTATCTCCTGCTTTATGTTATTGTACCAATTATAAAAGTTATTCACTGATAAAGAATTAGGCATGATTTAAAAATTAAATTTAGTTTTGTCTAACAAAATTAAGAAAATGTTCGGCTTTGTGGTATGCATTACACCAGGATGCCAACTCTATGAGCATAGGGACTCTGTCTGGCTCTGTGTCACATCCCCAGGAATTAGAACAGCTTCTTCCAAAAAAAAAAGGTCCCAATAAATATTTGGTGATTGGTTTTTCACTCCTGTTTTCTCTTCTGTTTTTTTTATTTTCTTACACAATAACTCCTAGGGAGACGTGCTCGCCATACCCCATTGAACACCCCTTCCACACCCACATCTCTCGCGGCGCCATGTTCCCGACCTTTACATCGCCTGAGGATCTCTACACGGGCGTCAGAGCCCACAACTGCCAGCCCTTCCCTCCCACTGTGCCAACCAACCCTTATGACACAAGAGTTTTGAAGACAAGAGGTAAAATGTGATTTGGAATCAGAACTGTATTCATTCTTCTTGTTGGAGTTTATTCACTAATAAAACTAAAGAAAGCAGGAAGCACAAAGGATTCTGCTCACAAACGTGTGACTCGATAAGAAAGTTGTTCTCAACTGTGGCTGCACTTAATTAACTATAGTAATATCATACAGTATAACTGTAGCTGGGACCCACCACAGACCAGCTAAGTCAGACTCTCCACAGATGCTTCCAGTTTTCTACTCTGCACAGCTTCTGATGTTAGAAGCAGAAAACAAAACTTTGTAGAGTTGATTGTTTTTATTCTACCTGTATTTTCCACTTTTGTTTCCTTTCTTCTCTCTTATGGTTTTTCTTTTTTTTTTTTTGAGTAAGGGTCTCACTCTGTCACCCAGGCTGTAGTGCAGTGGCACAATCATGGCCCACTGCAGCCTTGAGCTCCTGGGCTCAGGCGATCCTTCTGCCTCAGCCTCCCATGTAGCTAGGACTAAAGATGAACTCCACCACTCCCAGCTAATTTTTTTGTAGAGGTAAGGTCGCACTGTGTTGTCCAGTATGGTCTTGAACTTCTGGGCTCAATCAATCCTCCTGCCTAAGCCTCCCAAAGTGCTGGGATTACAGGCATGAGCCACCACATCCAGCCATGGTTTCACTTTTAAAAATTTCATTCTAGCCCAGGTGATCAGCACAAGGGACAATATTTAGTTTAGCCATTAGGGTCTGGACATGGGTGCATCAGCAATGATCAGATTCAAAGATTCCCACTGAAATAAGACTCAGAAAGTAATGAGAGTAGTTTGTTAGTTCCTCATAACAGCCTGGAACATATTCTCCCTGCCTCAGACCTTGGAGTCTTCATGGATGTGTTTTACATGAAAGGATGGCAATCCCCTAGCCAGTCATCAAGTCTCCCCAACACCAGACACCTCAGTCTTTGCTACACATGTGTGAAAACAGAGGAGACTTCTGGAGAAAAACTGAAGCTACTAAAGGGAGGGTAACTGAAGGTGACAGAAAAGTTACCTGGTAGGCAAAGGAAAATATTTGCTGAATGCAGGCTGGGCACGGTGACTCACACCTGTAATCCCAGCACTTTGGGAGGCTGAGGCAGAAGGATTACTTAAGCTCAGGAGTTCAAGACTAGCCTGGGCATTAAAGAAAGACTTGGTCGCTACAAAAAATTAAAAAGTTAGCTGGGTGTGGTGGCATGTACCAGTAGTCCCAGCTACTTGGGAGGCTGAGGCAGAAGGACTGCTTGAGCCCAAGAGGTTGAGGCTGCAGTGATCATGCCTGGGCAACAGAGGTGAGACTCTAACTAAAAAAAGAAAAAAAAAGTTGTGTGAATGCATTTAGGTGAAGTAGGTAAGACTCGAGAATTGTCCCACAATGCAATTCTTCTGCACATGAATATCTGGCCAAAATCGGCACCATCATCAGTTCCAACTCAGTTTATTAGCAGACAGTAACATTTTGAGAGAGAGCATACAAGAATACCGCCACCATCATCAGTTCCAACCTCAGTGCCTTATTAGCAGACAGTAACATTTTGAGAGAGAGCATACAAGAGTGTTTAAGAGAGTGGAACTTTGCATTTGCAAAGTTTCTTAACTTCCCTGCTCTACTTTCCAGCCTGCAAAATGGGAATATTAGTACCTACTTCATAGATAACAGACACAAATGTTAAGTTATTATTTGTATTACCTGCTAGCATATTATGATGCCAAGATGTGCGCACATGCTGAAATTTTCCATTGCCTCTCTGATCAGGCAGCATTGGTAAGAGGTAGGGAAAGCTGTATCAAGTGTGGTGACTGTTTAGTGTTAAGGGCCATGCTTAGCTATATTGGGGAAGTGGAGAGAGAGGTTGCTGTGCAAAAGGATTGCCAGATATGATACCTGTAGCTTGGCACAGCAGCATGAACCTGTAATTCCAGCTACTCAGGAGGTTGAGGTGGTAGGATCACTTGAGCCCATGAGTTCAAGAGCAGCCTAGGCAACACAGTGATAGCAAGACCCCATCTCTAAAAACAAAGAAAGGTATGATACCTAAACAATTGGAATTTTATGACATTGTTAGGTAAATTGTCAAAGTATATTTCTTTGTTTCAATCCTGAATTAAATAATTCCTGAAATTATATGAAGTGCATATAGTTAGCAAGAAATCATAGAAGTATGTGTTGAAGTCATACATTTCGGTGCAGTTGAAGATAACAAGTTGCCTGAATATCCTGCTCTTCAAAGCATCTACTTCTCTCTAACCATTCAGACATTCTTAGGAGACTCTTAAAAATAGGTATACCTTAATAACCCTTATAGAAAGATATATCCAAGCTGGGCTCGGTGGCTCAACCTGTAATCCCACGCCTTGGGAGGCTGAGGTGAGTGGATTGCCTGAGCCCGTGGGTTCAAGACCCGCCTGGGCAACTTGGCGAGACCTCATCTCTACAACAAACCAAAAATCAGCTTGGCGTGGTAGCGCGCACCTGTAATTCTGGCTACTCGGAAGGCTGAGGTGGAAGGATCGCCGGAGCCCAGCAGGTTGAGGCTGCAGTGGCCGGGAGCGGCCACTGCACTCCAGTCTGG
>NW_007232507.1:102513-110397 GCF_000164805.1 Carlito syrichta
GGTAGCACGTGCCTATAGTTCCAGCTACTTGGAAGGCTGAGGCGGACAGAAACGAATAGATCACCGGAGCCCAGCAGGTCGACGCTGGGGTGGCCGTGAGCGTGCCACTGCACTCCAGCCTGGGCAATGGAGTAAGACTCCAATTAAAAAAAAAAAAAAAAGATACATCCAAGAACTAGTGCTGCATTAGGTTTCTGCTCTTCCACTTATTTTAACTCTTATTTATTAGAAACAAGAAGCATGTGGGTTAAGAGTAGGTTAAGAATGCAGGCAGGTTCTAGGGCCAGATTGCCTGAGTTTGAATTCTACCTACCAGCTGTGTGATCTTGGACAAATTGCTTATTTTTTCTGTGCCTCAGCTTTCTCATTCACTAAAGTGGAAATCACAGTACCTTTCTCATAGTAATATTATGAAAAATACATGTGATGGCATATATAAAATACTTAGTACAGTGACTAGCACATAGTAAATGTTCAATAAATGACAGCCTTTGTTCTTATTACATATGAAGATGAGTGTTCAGAACATATTTTATCTCAAAACTTATCATGGGACCAAAGGAAGCCATTTGGTAAAGCTTATCAAATTATGAGCCACAGTCTAAGAAGCCATATTCTTCCATATATTCTCTTTAGATACCTTTATAGTAAGAAAGTTACTAACTCAGTGTTGGAAAACTCTTGATACTTAGGTGGAGAAAGACCAATACAGATAGTATGGAAATGTGTTTGTTGAGCCTCTAGAGGCCAGAAAGAGGATCCAGGAAGATCTGTTATTTCCCTAAGGATCTTTCTCATTTAAAAAAAAATGGTGATGCTGGGCTCAGTGGCTCATGCCTATAATCCCAGCACTTTGGGAGGTGGAGGCAAGAGGATTGCCTGAGCCCAGGGGTTTGAGACCAGCCTGAACAACATGGCGAGACTTCAAATCTAAAATAAATTTAAAAATTAGCAAGGCATGGTGGCACGCATTTGTGGTTCCAATTACTTGGAAGGCTAAGGCAGAAGGATCAACTGAGCCCAGCAAGTCAAGGCTGCAGTGGCTGTAAGGGTGCTACTGCACTCCAGCCTAGGCATCAGAGTGAGACTCCAACTCAAAAAAAAAAAAAAAAAGGTGAACCAGCCTGGGCAACATAGCAAGACCTCATCTCTACAAAAAATAGAAAATAAAAATTATTCGGGCATGGTAGCACTTGTCTGTAGTCCTAGGTACTCAGAAAGCTGCACTCAGCCTGGGCGACAGAGTAAAACCTCAACTCAAAAAAAAAAAAAGGCCAAAGTGGGAGGATTACTTGAACCCAGAAGTTCAAGACCAGCCTGGGCAACATAGTGAGACTCTACCTAAACAATAACAAAGTAAAAAATAAATTAATTAAATTTAATTTAAAAGAAAGATGAAATACTTGTACCCCATCATTGCTGAGAGCACTGAGGTTGAAGACTAATTTCACTCCCACATGCTGCTCATGTTGCGCTCAGGTTGTTGTTGTTGTTGTTGTTGTTTGTTTATTGAGTCGGAGTCTCACTCTGTGGCCCAACCTGGAATGCAGTGGAACACTCATGGCCACTACAGTCTCGACCTGGTGGGCTCAGGCAATCCTTCCACCTCAGCCTTCCAAATAGTTGGAACCACAGGTATGCATCATCACACCAGGCTAATTTTTTTATTTATTGTAGAGGTGAGGTCTCACCAAGTTGCCCAGGCAGGTCTCAAACCCGTGGACTCGGCCAATTCTCTCACCTCCACCTCCCAAAGTGCTGGGATTACAGGCATGAGCCACAACACCCAGTGAGCTCAAGTATTGGACTCCAGTATTCAAGGGCAGTCTGCATCTCAACAACTGTAACTAATAGCTAAATTGTATACCTACATTCATCTCTATTATTGATTATCTATTTCTATTTATTGCATCTATTAATCCCATTAGTTAAAAGACTGTTCTCATTTATTCAGGATAACAGTGCTTTTCCTGACATTTTCAGGCAATCCTTACAGATATGAACTGCTTGATTTTCCCATGGATTCAAGGAAGAAAGCATTGACTTGGCCTGGTCAGGGCGTATATTATGATGTAAGTATCTTTTAAAATGTGCATTTAAAGGAAAGTAAAAAATATTTTTGCTCAATAGCTTTATAAAAATTCAAAAGATTGTTTTTACTTTCTATCAGAATGAAAAATTTGAGATTTTGATCAATTCACATTTTTCCATTTCTTACCTGATTTCCTGTACTTTTGGTTGTTATGGAATATTTCCACCATCACACAAAAAATGTTTCCCCCAGAAGGATGATGGAGAAGGGCTGAGTGTCACACACCTTGTGTTTCCCCAACGCTATTCTTATGATTCATAATATATCCAGTGACCCCTAGCATACACAGAGTAAATGGGAGATTTTCAGAAAGATTTGCAAGCTTTTGATGTGCCAACCGTTATTAGTACATTTGTGCCAGATCTAAAATAAAATTATAGTCACCTACTTTTTTGAGAAACTGCTACATACTAACCACTTAAAATCAACATGTCATTTAACTCTCATAATAACCTCATAGGTTAGAATCATCATTCCCATTTTATAGGTAAGAGAACTGAGGCTTAAAGAGATTGTGACTGATAGTTCCACAGCTCCCTTCCTTCCCCCACTCCTTCCATTTCTCCTCCTCTTGCCTTCCTCCTTCACCTCCCTCTTTCCCTTCAATCTCCTTCTCTCTCTCTCGCCTCCTTCCTTCCTCCTCCCTGCCCCCTTCCTCCCTGTCAAAAAAAAGAAAGTTTGTGACTATGTCATGATCATAGAACTCAAGTTTGTGAGATTCTAGTCTCTGCTCTTAACCATAATTCCACATGGATAAGAAAGAGAAAGTTTTAAATTATGAAAGAAATTATCTAGACATTTGAAAGCTAACATTTATTGACCTTTGGTCTGTGAGAAGCAGTGGCAGGTGTTCTCCACATATTCTCTCCTTGCATCCAGCAATCCATGAACTAGGCAAGTAATTGTTTTGGAAGGTTGGAAACATTTGAATTTTACTTGGAAAACCATCACAGCAGGTCAGCAGGTGGTCACGCAGTTGTCTATAAAGTAAGCAACTTCCTGTTCGCTTTTTAAAACTAAACTTCAGTAATCCCAGCACTTGGGGAGGTAAAGGCAAGAGGGTTGCCTTAGCCCAGGGGTTCAAGACCAGTCTGGGCAACATGGCAAGACCTCATCCCTACAATAAATCAAAAAATTAGCCGGGCATGGTGGTACTTGCCTGTGATTCCAGTTACTTGGAAGACTGAGACAGAAGGATCACCCAGCAGGTCGAGGCTGTGGTGGCGGTGAGCATGCCACTGCATTCCAGCCTGGGTAACAGAATGAGACTCCAACTCAAAAAAAAAAGTCAAATGTCAAGAATTCTTAAAGAATCATCTGCTTTACTGGATCTTTTTCATTCTTGTAAGCAAAATCTATATCTAAGCAGCCCAGAAATATGAGGAGTTAATTCAGTTCCTACGCCATCATGCCATATTCTTATAGCCAAAGGAGGCATCTGTAGCCTAGTTCCTTCCTGCTCGTTAAAGTCCTGCTCTTCCATGTCACAGTCCTGTGCAACATCCTGAATAGCTCCCTTTGCCAGAGTGTAAATCCCAGTGCTTTACCTGTGGTAGGAAGACCCTTCAGGAGCTGATCTTACTCCTTCCCCTATAGCCTGGCTCCACCCGCTGGTCCCTGAACAGGTTCATGCCATTTCCCTTCCTGGAACGCCCTCCTCCCTGGACCTCTCTGTCCAGCACGCGCTAATTCTTCAAGGCTCAACTCGCCCTGCTTGTTTCTGCTGTGTAGTAGAGAGAACCAAGGCAGGAGACCTGAGTTCTAAGTAGTCCTATATTGCCATTTGCCGTCTAAGTGATATTAGGTATATTGTTTCCCTTTTCTGAGGCTTAATTAATAAAATGCATCTGTATAATAATTGCAACAAAAATCTGTCTTATAAATTTCACAGGATATGAGGAACATATGAAAGAGCTGAAAAACAGAAAATACCTAACTGACAAGGCATTATTATTACACCAGCAGAAGTGATTTCATCCACTATCTTCCATACACATTATAACCAATAACTTAACATGGATTGTATAGCTCATCGACTAAATTATAAGTTCTTTGGTAACAGGATATTTTGTATGTATATCTCCCACAATGCTTTGTGCATAAACATTTTTGTCTGGTTTATCTAATTATTCTTCTTTCTCTAGTGATTAAGTCATTTTTTTAAGCTGGTCTAACTAGTCTTCATTTTTAACCATTCAAATAGTCCTCCAGCCCAACACTGATCAAGTTTTGCACCTCCCTGGACACAGAAATAGAAGCAAGGCAGATACTGAACACTGAACTTGATGAGAGAACCTTATGACTCGCTTTTTCCCTCTAATCTTCAGAATAAGTCTCTGTACTTATCCCTTGCTGTTTCTCCTTCCTTTCATCTATTAATTGGGATAGGTAGTCAAAGAGCTTTCAGCTCTATCTGCGATGTTCGATTTGTGTTAAAGGAAGTTTTTGTTTATTTGTTCTTGTTTTTGTTTTTTTTAGAGACAGGGTCTTCATAGATTCCCCAGTCAGGGCAGTGGATATTCACAGGTCTGATCATAGTGCACTACAGCCTCAAGTTCCTGGTCTCAGCCTTGAGTAGCTGGGACTACAGGTGCATGCTATTAATATTATTAATAGTATCTACCTTTCCCGTTGCTAGAGCAGTGGTTTCTCAACCTTGGCTGCACCTTAGAATTGCCTGGGGCACAGGCTGCACCCCTCCCCCACATCAATTCAATTGTTTCCTGGGGATTGGACCAATAGACCTCTAGTGCCTTGTTTTTAAAGACTGTAACTTACATATATGGGCTAATTGTCTTCTCTTTCCTCCTACTCTATCCTATGCCCAGGGGAGGAGTAGGGACTAACCTGATTAATAAGCATTTCCAAAATCTGTCACATGCCTGCAAAAGAGAAAACTCCTGGAACCATATTTTAGCATTTTCCTTCCAAACCAACAAGAAAATATGTAAAACATATAGGTAAACAGTGTGAATTTTAAAGTGGCTCAGCTCCTGGCTCTAGAACTTATCGGTTCTGTGACCTGGGTAATATTCTTAATCCTTCAATACCTCAATTTCCTCATAGATAAGGCAAGAATAATATTAAAATCTACCTGATAGTGTTGTCTTGAGAGTGAAATGCATAGAAAAGCAACCTGGTACCATATTAGTACACAGTAAGCTTGTAATAAATGTTAACTGCTATCAGTGTTATTGGGTTTTTCTTCCAATGGTTATAATACTTTGTTGACCTAGCAACATTAAAAAATCAATCACCCTGGAAAGGAAAATATTACACATAAGAGAATTTAACCTTTTAGAAATCAAGTGTGGGCCAGGCTTGGTGGCTCAGCCTGTAATCCCACACCTTGGGAGGCCGAGGTGAGTGAATTGCCTGAGCCCGCGGGTTCGAGACCTGCCTGGGCAACTTGGTGAGACCTCATCTCTACAATAAATCAAAAAATTAACCGGGCGTGGTAGCGCGCGCCTGTAGTTCCAGCTACTTGGAAGGCTGAGGTGGAAGGATCGCCGGAGCCCAGCAGGTCGAGGCTGCGGTGGCCGGGAGCGGCCACTGCACTCCAGTCTGGGCGACAGAGTGAGACTCCAACTCAAAAATAAAAAATAAAAAATAAATAAAAATCAAGTGTGGGAGCCAGACACAGTGCCTCACACCTGTAATCCCAGCACTTTGAGAGACTGAGGTAAGAGGACTGCCTGAGCCCACGGGTTCAGGACCAGCCTGGACAACATGGTGAGACCTTGTCTCTACAATAAATTTTTTTTTTTTTTAATTAGCTGTACATGGTGGTGCACACTGTGGTTCCAGCTACTTGGAAGGCTGAAGCAGAAGGATTGTCTGAGCCCAGCAGGTCAAGCCTGCTGTGATAGTGAGCGTGCCACTGCTCTCCAGTCTGGGTAAAACAGTGAGACTCCAACTAAAAAAAAAAAAAACAAACAAAAACATAAAAATTAAGTGTGGGGCTTAATTTTAAAAGCTGGTTTTGGTTCCCTACCCCCCCACCCCCGCATCGAGGTCTCACTCTGTCACCCAGGCTAGAGTGCAGTGGCACAGATCATGGCTCACCACAGCCTCAACCTCCTGAGCTCAAATGATCTTTCCGCCTCAACCTCCTGAGTAGCTGGGACTACAGATATGCCCCACCACACCTAGCTAATTTTTTTATTTTTTGTGGAGATGAGGTCTCACTATGCTGCCCATGCTGATTTCAAACTCCTGGGCTTAAGCAATCCTCCTGCCTCGGACCCCCAAAGTGTTGGAATTACACGCGTGAACTGCCACACCCAGCCAACACCATATTTTAAATGTCATTTTGCCCTCATTCTTCCATATTACATGTGTATGAAGTCTGTGCTTTCAGAGCTACAGAGATCAGGCACCCCTTTCCCACCTAGACTCCAGAGCTGCCCTACCTTTCTGTCTCTGGACCAGCCCAGTTTTCCCCACCAGTCATGACTGATCATTGCACTTGTCACTCTAATCAGGGCCTCTCCTGCTATCACTTTCTTGCCTCTGAGAACTCTTCTCACTAATCATATCCAGCCATCATCAAGCCAATGAACATTCCTTTTACTTTTACAATTGGCAAATATAAAGAGGGTTTAATGTTTGACTCTTCTGAGCAGTTTATGTCATTGCTTACCCAAATGACTGAAGACTTTTGTCCTTTCTGTTTCTGTAGAACTCGAGCATCTAGTCTTAGTTTTTGCAATATGAAAATAGTCTTGCCAGGTACGGTGGCTCACACCTGTAATCCCAGCACTTTTGGGGGCAGAGGTGAGAGAATTGGCTGAGTCCAATGGTTCAAGACCAACCTGGACATATTGGCAAGACCTTGTCTCTACAATAAATCAAAATAATTAGCTGGGCATGGAGGCGTGTGCCTGTGGTTCTAGCTATTTGGAAGTCTGAAGCCGAAGGATCACCTGAGCCCAATAGGTTGAGGCTGCGGTGGCCATGAACATGCCACCGCACTCCATTCTGGGTGACAGAGTGAGACTCCTACTCAGAACAAGAAAAAAAAGAAAGTAGTCTTTAGGATGTAATCTACCTCGTAATCATCTTTTGACTAAGAGGATATAATCACAGAGGTCAAGTGAGTGCCATAAAAACCCTAGCCTTGGACTATTTGAAACGCTCTAACAAAACCAATTTTAAAGCCTGGCAGAGCCTACTTTTTAACATAAAGTTCATTATAACCCAGTTTTCCATAAACCTACGTATTTGGACAGATCTTTGGCTGAGAGCTCACTGGGATTACCCTTACAAAGGAGAGTTTTCCTTTTTGAGCTATCTGCTACCTTTCCAATCTAAAATGCCCATGTCCCTCCTAGAGACACACTTCTCATTCCTGGGACAATTCTTTCTCTCCACTGTAGTACCCATAACCCACACTCATCCTCAAATGGCCATCATGAATTTGGTGAGCACACAGGAACATCCTTCAGTAAAATGTCATCTTGGCAGGCACAGTGGTTCATGCCTGTAATCCAGTACTTTGGGAGGCCGAGGCGGGAGGATAGCTTGAGCCCAGGTATTCAAGAGCAGCCTGGGCAATATAGTGAGACCTTGTCTCCACAAAAAATCAAAAAATTAGCCGGGCATGGTGGATGTGCCTGTAGTCCCAGCTACTTGGGAGACTGAAGCGGAAGGAACGCCTGAGCCCGTCGAGGCGGCGGTGAGTTGTGATTGTGCCACTGAACTCCAGCCTGGGCAACAGAGTGAGACCTTAGCCCTCTCCCCACCCATGAAAAAAAAAAAAAGAGAGAGAGAGAGAGAGAAGAAGAAAGGAA
>NW_007232507.1:110417-131683 GCF_000164805.1 Carlito syrichta
CCTTGACTGGCAGATGGATGGAGCCCAGGAGCTCAAGACCAGGCTAGACACTATAGCATGCCCCCACCTCGAACCCAAGCAATTCACAGGCCAAGCAATACACAGGCTATCGTTAGGATAACCTCCAGCCCAGAGTTCAAGACCAGGTGGGAAGACCAGGATGTCAATCAAATGGAAAGCCTGTGATCACAGCAGTTTTGAAGGCCCAGGCCATGAAGACGTCCAGAGTTGGGCAGTTTGAGAGCAGCATGGGCAACCTAGTGAGGAAAGAAAGAAAGAAAGAAAGAAAGAAAGAAAGAAAGAAAGAAAGGAAGGAAGGAAGGAAGGAAGGAAGGAAGGAAGGAAGGAAGGAAGGAAGGAAGGAAGGAAAGTGTTATCTTATCAAATAACTGGATGTCCACAGTGTACCTCTCCATCTCTGTCACTACCTTGTGCCCCCCACCACCTGATCAGCCCATAGGCAATGAGGGTATCTACAATGGAAACAAAGTGCTCTTTCCCATCTCCCATCTCGCACCCCCACATTTCCATATTCTACCTCAGGCCGCACTCCTCCCTACTGTGCATCCTCTCCTCCCTTCAGCCCTCTGTCTCCCTAAGTCCTGACTAGACGCCAAAAAATTTCTCCACCAGCCTCTTATTTGCTTGCTTTATCTCTGTCTCTTCATTCCACATATAAATGAACAAAGCACCTAATGATAACCTCTTAGTGTAAAAATGCACTCATACGATAGAATTAAGTAAACTATAATCCAAAAAGAACCAGTGTCCCTAATGCTAAAGTCTCTTCAAAGAGCAATGTGGTCTCCACAATAAACCTTTTCTTGCTCCCCTATTTTTTTTTTTTTTAAGTTTTCAGGCTGTTCAATTCGTTTAAGACTTTACTTTGAACTGCTCACTTAATAGGGAATCACAGCCGGCACAGCCGGGCTCGGTGGCTCAGCCTGTAATCCCGCGCCTTTGGGAGGCTGAGGTGAGTGAATTGCCTGAACCTGCGGGTTCGAGACCCACCTGGGCAGTGAGACCTCATCTCTACAATATATCAAAAAATCAGCCGGGCGTGGTAGCACATGCCTGTAATTCCGGCTACTTGGAAGGCTGAGGCAGAAGGATCGCCAGAGCCCAGCAGGTCGAGGTTTTGGTGGCCGGGAGCGGCCACTGCACTCCAGTCTGGGCGACAGAGTGAGACTCCAACTCAAAAAAAAAAAAAAATAGGGAATCACATTTGATTCAAGGTTAGGAGTCAGGCAGAGGAGGCGTCTAATATTTTGAACCTAAGAATGTAGGATGGTGGTTTGCATAGTCACTGAAATAGAATCACAGGAAGATGGTTTGAGGCTAGGGGAACTGGAAGTTTTTGAACATATAAAGTATGATGTGTTTTGAGGATACTTAAGTAAAGAGGCCCAGTCAATAGTTGTGAGAGTCTGTCTTGCTCCCCTATTAAACATGATTAAGCCCCATCAGTCAAGATTAAAACAAAACAAAACAAAGCAAAACTTTATTTAATTTTTTGTTTCCTTTAATATGTTACAACTATATTATTCTCTGTTATTTTAATGGCAATTTATGGAATTTGGGTGCCTAGCATAGAGCTTTCAGAACCTTGCTCATAGTTTTGCATGTAACAGGTATTCGGTAAATGTTTATTAAATTAAGTTATGTACTCCCATACTTGATAAGCTTTGCTAGGAATTTAACAACTTATATAGTGCTATTGCTCTGAGGATATAGTCCAAATTCAAAACAACTAACGCCATTCCTTTGTAGACCAGAGTGTCTGCTTAGAAGCAAGCATCTCAGGAACTGGAATTCCTTCCTGCCCTGCACTTAACTGCCATATCAGATGCAAACTTTACTCCATGCATACTGTATTGAGTCAATGAATTATTGCCATCAGCTCCTCTCTCACTATCCTCTCATAACATCACCTTAACATACTGAACATTGACCAGTTCCCCACTCTCTTTTTTTTTTTTTTTTTTTTTTGAGTAGGAGTCTCACTCTGTCGCCCAGACTGGAGTGCAGTGGCCGCTCCCGGCCACTGCAGCCTCGACCTGCTGGGCTCCGGCGATCCTTCCACCTCATCCTTCCAAGTAGCTGGAACTACAGGCGCGCGCTACCACACCCCGCTAATTTTTTGATTTATTGTGGAGATGAAGTCTCGCCAAGTTGCCCAGGCGGGTCTCGAACCCGCGGGCTCAGGCAATCCACCCACCTCAGCCTCCCAAAGCGCTGGGATTACAGGCTGAACCAGCGAGCCCGGCTCAGTTCCCCACTCTCAAGTGTTTCCTGGTTCTCTAACCCCTTCCCGAAACATCACAGGTTATGGTAAAATTTTGCATCATCTATTTGCTTTCTCATGCCCTTGAATGTAATTCAGTAGGTCACTGCTATTAGTTCAACCAGTATAAGACACAAGATTAATCCAGGTCCTTAGAACAGTATTTGAAAAAAGTCCTTCTTATCCAAGCAAGCTGGTTTTGCAAATAATGAAAAAGATAAGAAGAACAAAGAGGGCCTGCTTTATCCCTGAGTAAGTAAGTCACAGACTTGTTAAAGATGTACAGGGGTGGTTATTTAATACTTCCTGAGACAGATTCCACGTGCCTTTTACCTTGAGTGCTCTCTATATGTAAAACAATGTTCACTCCAGCCTCATAGAGTTGCTGTAAGCAGCAACACCCTTAGGCCCAGAACTTGAGAGGGCCCCATACTTTAGAGGGCCCAGTTGTGGCCTCCTTCCAGCTGTGCCCCTCCCTGTGGGGCAGGGAGTTTAGGGGAGAAAGAGAATATGTCCATCTGGAGACCATGCTCCTCACCTCCACCTCATGATCTTGGACCACAGAATTCCCTGAGCAAATGGCTTTGAACCCAGTCCCAGGGAATTCTTGGGGTCTCTTTGTCAGGTCCATCTTCCCAAGGGATGACAGTGCTACCCAGCCAGTGTATACCTCTAAACCAAAGGGATGACCAGGACATGGCTGTTTGCTGGAAGCAAGGATGAAGGGTAGATGGAACTGGTAAGGAAGAGAGCAGTACAGGTGCCAAAGCCAGTGGCCAGCTCTTCCTGAGTCACCATGTCCCAGGGCAGAACTTGGAGTACCCCAGGAAGTCCACATTTGAACCTGGTCTTCCAGGTTGTTACAGAGGTATTTTGTCAAAGTAGGAGAATGGAGCATATTTTATTTGACAGTTTATTTGCTTGATATGTAAGTTAAGCTATTTAGACAAGTGGAATATGGCCTTCATTTGTACCATAGCCCCAGGCCTTACAAATGTGAAGGGTGGGCCTGGCTGTGAGGACAAATTCAAGGAATGTTAGTTCCATACTTGCCACCACCATCCATACCTCTGTTCCTGCTGCTTCTCTGGTCTCCACATCTCTGCATGGCATCAAGGCCCAGTTTCTGTGGTATGACATAACATGGCGTCTCCTCTCCTCTCTCCCCACTCCCAGCCCCATTGCCCTACTCAGCTGGAATCAATCTCTCCCAAATAATTCTGCTTCAACTTCTTTTATAACAAAGAGCTACTTTTCATCTTATAGTCATTTGTGAAAGGACATAGCATGGAGTTAATATAGCCAAAGCATAACCATTTTAACACTGCCTAGTTGTCATATTTTTCTAGAAGTTCACTTCAATTTACCCTCTAGGCTGGGCGTAGTGGCTCAAGCCTGTAATCCCAGCACTTTGGGAGGCAGAGGTGAGAGGACTGCCTGAGCTCAGGGGTTTGAGTCCAGCCTGAGTAACATGGCAAGACCTCGTCTCTACGATTAATCAAAAAATTAGCCGGGCGTAGTGGCGCATGCCTGTGGTTCTAGCTAGAAGGTTGAGGCCAAAGGATCGCCTGAGCCCAGCAGGTCGAGACTGAGGTGACAGAGTGAGACTCCAACTCAAAAAAAAAAAAAAAACAACAACTTACCCTTTACTCTCTAATCACTAGCCAAGGTCAAAACCGGTTTCTCAGAAGTCACTTTTGATCATTGTATTACAATCCCCTCCCCAGGTTTTTTTGTAAACAAGTTAACCTCCCACCACTTTGGGAGGCCGAGGCAAGAGACCAGGAGCAAACCTCATCTCCACAATAAGTCACAAAAACCAGCTGGGCATGGTGGCGTGCATTTGTAGTTCCAGCTACTTGGAAGGCTGAGGTGGAAGGATCGCCTAAGCACAGCAGGTTGAGGCTGCGGTGACCATGAGCATGCCGCTGCACTCCTGCCTGGGCAACAAGAGTGAGACTCCAACACACACACACACAAAGCAAGTTAACCTAATCAGCTCTTCATGACCTTCATAGCTCTTTGAACTACGGCCAAGCCATATTTTCCTAAGCTCTGCCCCCCTCCCCTACCTTGAGGAGGTAAATCTCCTCTCTCTCTATTTACTTTCTAAATAAACTATATTTTCCAATCTAACTTTTGTGCATTTCTTCACATCTTTCACATGGCATGGGATCACACCAGACACCCACACCTCCGGGAGGGTCTGACCTAACATTCTGGAGGCCCCATCTGGGAATATGGCCTAATATTTTGTGTCTTGCTTTGTCTCCCCTACTAGCCAATATGCTTTGGGAGGCAGGATTTGTTTCTGATTCATCTTGTTTCTCGCCACTATCGTGCACATATAGATGCTCAGTAAATATTTATTAAATATTATAAGAGAGATACTAAGACAAGGTGAATTTCTAAGCAAAACACTGTAATGAAACCCATTCATTCACTCATGTTATCTGCATAACTCTTTTAAAAATACAAAATAAAATTCTATAATTATGTCTGAAGAATGAAATTTTTATTTGCATCTGAGTGACAAACTATATCAGAAATTCATAAAATATATCAAATTGTTTCATTTCAGGTAGGGAAAGAAAAGTAGGAGGCACACAGTTTTGGCTAAATTTAGCCAAAAGAGCACCTTGGAGCCCTTTGTATTTCTTTTCTTTTTTTTTTTTTTTTTTTTTGAGATGGAGTCTCACTCTGTCGCCCAGACTGGGACTGGAGTGCAGTGGCCGCTCCTGGCCACCGTAGCCTCGACCTGCTGGGCTCCGGCGATCCTTCCACCTCAGCCTTCCAAGTAGCTGGAACTACAGGCACGTGCTATCACGCCCAGCTAATTTTTGATTTATTGTAGAGATGAGGTCTCGCCAAGTTGCCCAGGCGGGTCTCGAACCCGCGGGCTCAGGCAATCCACTCACCTCAGCCTCCCAAAGGCACGGGATTACAGGCTGAGCCACCGAGCCTGGCTTCCTTTGTATTTCTAATAAAATTTCACTGGAGACAGAGTATCAAGGGACAGTTCTCTAACATACTTTATCAAAGTTCCTGCTATGGCAAAAGACTTTTAGAAAAGACTTTACCATTTATTTGATAAGATAAACCACCACTCTACATACGGTTACAGTTATGGACTATTAGTTATTGCTGAAAGAAAAACAGTACCTGACTTCAGCTTAGAATTTCCTTTCCCCTTGCCTGCTAAGATAATGAATCAGCCTTATTCCACCAGATGACATTGTGTCAATAATCTTTATGTTCAAATTCTAGTTTCCTAAATATGTTGAGAAAAATAAGCCAGTATTCTACCCAAAACCTCCTAAAACCTTCGCTCCTAACACGTCCTTAAATTCGTGGGACCCTATTTACTCTGCAAAAGAAGCCAACATACGAAGGAACCTTGAGAGGTCACACTGGATCACTTCATACACTCATGATTTTACAGGTATGAGTTCACTTTAGTGCAAGTGAAAATGAGAACAAATTTGGAAGACTTAACACATGTTATTACAAGCTTTCATCTTCTGTTTCCCTGTTTCTCAATCTAAATATGAATAGGAATTAAGGCGGGTGTCTAAGTTTCTCTTGTGGGTAGCTGCGAGGTAGGGCTGGTTTCCATTCTGTTGGTTGTAATTATATTGCAAAGGGAAAGTGTCAATTTTTCTGTAAAGGGTAATTTAAGTCCTGTCTTTCATGTACTCTAACAAAATAATAAAACAATGTTTCCATTAAGGTCTGGGGCCCATGAACCCACTTGAACTGGATGATTATCATGAAAAGGAGGTAGCAGAGTTAACTGGACAGATAGGATTTGACCCAGAGCCTGTAAGTGATTGCAGTCAACTCTCAGTTATTTGAGGGGGCAGTATCCAGGTATTGGGCTCCCACCTGCATTGCCCACCTTTTGTGTTATGAGAATTGGCAACCAAGCTAGCAAAGGGAAAGTTTAACTCATTTTTGCTGTTAATTCTGAACTGGTTTCAATACCCCTGTCCACTGTTTGGAAAAACAAGCAAGATTTCTTTTCCTCTTCACAGTGCTTTTTTTGTTTACAGATATCCTACTATGCTACTGTTGCTAAAATACTTTCCAGCGGAATTGGTTTACTAAGAATTTAACTAGTAATTTAATGAGATTCTTAATCAATTCTGTGGATCATTGCATATTTGTATATCTTGTGCATTACCCATTGCTTTTGAAGAGATAAGGGCTTCCTCCTGATGTTCACAATAATTGAGAGTTGGCTGAGTTACAATCAAAAGCCAATAAATTATCTGCAAATATCAATAGAGACTTTTAACTGATTATGTGAAATGGTCTGGAAGAAATGATCAAACCCTTTAATTAGAGAAGGTATAATCTGTTGGCTAAATTATGTAAATGAAATTAATTGACCTAAAAGTTTGTGTCTATGTTTTTTTTTTTTTTTTTTTTTCTTTTTTTTTTAAGTTGGAGTCTCACTCTGTCACCTCGACTGGAGTGCAGTGGCCGCTCCCAGCCACCGCAGCCTCGACCTGCTGGGCTCCGGCGATCCTTCTGCCTCAGTCTTCCGGTAGCCAGAATTACAGGCACGCGCTACCACACCCAGTTAATTTTTTGATTTATTGTAGAGATGAGGTCTTGCCAAGTTGCCCAGGTGGGTCTCGAACCCGTGGGCTCAGGCAACTCACTCACCTCAGCCTCCCAAAGCATGGGATTACAGGTTGAGCCACCGAACCCGGCCCTGTGTTGTTTTATTTAAAGTCTAACTTTTATTCTCTATAGCTACACGTTTTTAAAACAAAATTAAGATTTTTTAAAGATGTAAACTCTGGAAAGATCCATAAAAAAAACAAGTGTAAGATTATTTTAGCTTGAACTCTTTTGAAAGACTGAGCAGAGCTCGTTAGTTTTACATTAGCTTCAATATTTTCTAAGGTGATGTAAAATCATAACATCAGAGGTGGTTCCATAGACTGCTTTCTCATTCAATGAAGGGGTTTTCATTGTTTCTGTTTCACTTGCAATGAGCATTCTCCAAAGCTGGAAAAGATTCTGTGAACACATATCATCAGGTATATTCAACAACTGTCCACATCTCCACAGATTTGACCCATAGGGTCGAGCCTCACAGGAAGCAATTTTATCACTTTTACAAAGAAATACATGTTCAGTTATACAAACAGTGCTTGCCGAGTATATTATATGCACAGTTATTGTGCAAGAAAATCAATACTTACAAATTTGTTAATAACAAGGTAAAATATATCTGAAACCACTGGAAGTTTAAGGGAAGAGAAAGTTGCAGCAAATCTTACTAGTTTCTGATTAAAAGCAGAGTCTAGGAAAGTATGTTTTAGTGGTAATAAAAATGTGTTGCAATATTGTGTTGTGGGAGTATAAAATAAAGGAACTAAAAACTTCTTACATAAATGGATGATGTCAAACTATGATATGATAAGTCCTATCCTTTTTTCATGACAAATTTAACAAAGCATGTAAAAGAGTTGCTTTCTTTTCTTCATAATATTTACTCAAACTTAATTGGCTAAAGGTTATAACATATTTGTTAATTACTCAGTAAGGACATTCCTCCAACAGAACAGATTAGGTTCTAAAAGATGTCCCTAGTCTATTTTAAGTCTAAGCTATAGTTATTATTTTCTCACCACTCCTATTTTTATCATCTCTGCTATCAATTCCATCATCTGAATCATGATTCTGATTCAGCCAAGGTTTAGGGACCCTTGCTTTGGCATAATAAAGAAATCTTTGGCTGAGAATTAAATAATTGCACACAACTGCTAATGCTATCTATTAGTGATGGCAGGAAGTTTTATTATTTTATATCTTTGAAGTTTGAAAGCAAAGAGTTCCCACGCAGAAGAGTTTCTGTAAGACCAAATGAGAAATATACCCTTCCCATATTAGTTAAAACCAGTTAAGGGAAAAAAAACATATTTATCTGGACTCAAATTTCAATGTCTTTAAATTAATATTAAAGAACACTGCAATGTACCCCTGTAACCATCTCATGTGAACTCAGTAAAAATGGGTATGACTTTTGACCTGCCACTTCTTGCAGTATTTTTATAATGCCGTATTTATTAATTAATTTTTCTCCTTTTTATCCCACAACTACAGCAAGAAAAATTCCATCCTGCCTTAAAACCTCCCAGGCCCTTGGAAGGACGAATTGCCCGACTGATTCAGAACCAGCGTCCTCTGGAGGCTATTGTCCAGCAAAGACCACCTTCCTGTCCAGATTGTACTCCTAGGGTTTTATGTACATTTCATACTTTTATACCCAGTTCCACAGAAATGATGGCACTTGGCGATAACACACCAGCTGGTGTGACCCATAAAAACCAGGATATTGAAGAGAAGATTAAGAAAGAACAGAGCTTGCTATCTACCTATCCACTCTCACCTTGTTACCCAACAAAAGATCTGACTAGCAATTATGACATAAAACCATTTCCAAAAATCACAGATACTAAAAAGACAGACGATTTGTACTGGAGACAGCTGTACTTTACCCAACCCATACCTTACTGTAAACCAAACCATTGCACTCACTGTGAACATTTTAAATCTTCCCTACATGATCAGGATACTACATGTCCAAACCCTGTTATCCTTAGTAAGCCTAGTATTTTACAAAACAAACTAGACACAGAAGCTTCCACTTTAGAACATTTTTTGAGGATGCCAGAAGAACAGTTGTGCTCGAACATGGAAAATGACGAAGAAACAAGACCCATTCTGGGTTGGATTCCTAGAGCCGGAGTGGCCAAGCCACAGACCAACTTGCTGGAGCTTAAGAATGCTTTTTCAAAAACTGATGCCCAAAATCGTTTCCATAAATCAATTCTAGAAGACCCTAAAGACCTCAGAGATAAGGAGCATTCAGGGATGAAACACCAATTCTATGGATATAATTCCTATTATTTCTATAATTGAGATACTCATTCTTCTCTTCAAAACCCAGCCTCTTGCAAGAAAAAATATATATAACAGAATTTCCTTCAAATTGCTGGATTCTGTTTTCTAGATTAAGTCATAAGGGCCTGGTTAATGAGGTTTATGTTTTCAGGAATTTAAATTAGGATCGGTCAGAGGAACCCAGAAAAGATGATGTCCTGACTTCTTGAAAAGTTTAAAATAAAATATTAGAACCAGAAAAATATGTATTCTTTAGTCTCATTTTCACATTATACTCCAAGGAAATTATACAAAATCATGAAAAACAATGTGTACCACAAAGTTTACATCATCGTTTTACAAAAAATAAAAATGTAAAAAGAACTCTCCTGCTTAATAATCAATGGATGACCATAAAAACTATATAGTACCTTAACAAAATAAATATGAGAACACTATTCTAATCTGTAAATGTTTGCACAAAATGATACTAGTTAGGAAAGACAAAACTTAAAAATGCCCAGTTAATTGAGGAATGGACAGTTCTACAAACTCTATTCATAAAGTAAATATGTGGACTCTATTCCTGTATATAAACATGTGGACAAAATAACAGTCAGTGAAAAGATAAATCCCCAGATTGTCTGCATACACACATTACAAATGGAGTATGTTCCTTTACCTTTAACCTTCTGATAGAGATACAACTATTTCTTTTATGCAGATAAGATTATTTTATTGTGAAGATCTAGCAATGGCTTTAATTAGTAACTGGTGAATTCTAATTGTAGCAAGAAAGGATGGCTTGATACCAACTATTCTAGAACCCCAAGTCATCATTTTTGGAAGGTGTTCACTAAAAATTTAGTTAACTTCATATACAAGTCAATATATTTAATGTGCCAAGAAGTACTTTTTTTTTTTTAGTTGGAGTCTCACTCTGTCACCCAGGCTGGAGTGCATGGCATGCTCACAGCCACTGCAGCCTCGACCTGCTGGGCTCAGGCAATCCTTCCACCTCAGCCTTCCAAGTAGCTGGAACTACAAGTGCACGCTACCATGCCTGGTTAATTTTTTAATTTATTGTAGAGACGAGATCTCGCCAAGTTGCCCAGGCTAGTCTCAAATCCCTGGGCTCAGGCAGTCCTCTTGCCTTGGCCTCCCAAAGTGCTGGGATTACAGGCTTGAACCACCGTGCCTGGCAAGAAGTACATTTTAAACGTAGTTTATCACGGAAAGCTCATGAGGAATTTAAACATTTTGTGAAGATTTCTTTATTTTAGTTTTTGTTTTATGGCTGTTATGTCATTCGGTTACACCCTCCTTAAAACTATTCTGGGCTAAAATTAGGGAATTTTTTCCAGACTATTCTATACAGCACGAGTTACATTAGGTATTGTGGAAGGCAAAATTTTACATGGTGAAATAATACTGGAGAGAGCTGGGCATGACAAAGTCAATCATATAACTTAATCACGAGATTTTCCAAAGCTTTTAGTACATAATGTAATTGGGAATGCCCAAGATGAGGGATAGAGTGTACACATTTCTTTCTTTTTTTTTTTTTTTCTTTGAGTTGGAATCTCACTCTTGTCACCCAGACTGGAGTGCAGTGGCATGTTCACGGCCACCACAGCCTCAATCTGCTGGGCTCAGTTGATCCTTCCACCTCAGCTTTCCAAGTAGGTGGAACTACAGTCGTACACCACCATACCCAGCTTTTTTTTTTTTTTTTAATTTATTGTAGACGAGATCTCACCAAATTGCCCAGGCTGGTCTCAAACCACCGGGGTTCAGGCAATCCTCTTGTCTTGACCTCCCAAAGTGCTGGGATTACAGGCTGAGCCACTGCACCCAGCCTACATTTCTTAAATAATCATTGATTCTTTTATTACAGAGTATATCATTGGATGGAATTCCAAAGAACAAACTTTGGAAGACATAACTCTCTAGTATAGAAATCTCTTAATTGCACATTTTTCCCTGGGTTGCATGGAAACTAGTTAGAAATTACATTCTATCCATGGCATTCACTCTGCCCACTTCCATGCAAGAAAGGCACAGCCTTCTCTCTTCAGACATTGTCATAGTCCTCCTCTAACTAAGAGGAAGTCAGCCCTCTCCCTAACTGTGCTCACTGTTAAGGCTAATGGATCTGGTATTATTTGGTGATAAAGAATGCCTATATTCCAAGTATGCTCATTAAAAGGTCAATTTTGAATATTATGAATGATGAGGCCAGGTGCAGTGGCTC
The DNA here is from genome assembly GCF_000164805.1 of Carlito syrichta. Taxonomy (NCBI): domain Eukaryota; kingdom Metazoa; phylum Chordata; class Mammalia; order Primates; family Tarsiidae; genus Carlito; species Carlito syrichta. The sequence goes on from NW_007232507.1 coordinate 121,856, forward strand.
ACCGCCTGTAATTCCAGCACTTTGGGAGGTCAAGGCAGGAGGATCATTTGAGCCCAGGAGTTGGAGAGCAGCCTGGGCAATATAGTGAGACCTCATCTCTATAAAAAATAAAAATAAAAAATAGCTAGGCGTGGTGGCACACCTGTAGTCCCAGCTATTCATTAGGCTGAGAAGGGAGGATGGCTTAAACCCAGGAGTTCAAGATTGTGTGTGTTGAGCCATGATGGTGCCACTGCGCTCTAGCATGGTGACATAGTGAGACCTGGACAGAAAGAAAGAAAGAGAGAGAGAGAGAGAGAGAGAAAGAGAGAAAGAAAGAAAGGAAAGAAAGAAAGAAAGAAAGAAAGGAAGGAAGGAAGGAAGGAAGGAAGGAAGGAAGGAAGGAAGGAAGGAAGGAAGGAAGGGAGGGAGGCTTCCAGGTTAAGACAGATTGAATCCATGCATCTAATTTTACTTACTTATGAAAATGCACATTAAAGCTATAGTAAAGTTTATTATGTTGTTTTTTATTATTGTGCTTTGTTTTGTTTAGCCCTGCACACAAAAGTATAAACCAGCCTGGTTGATGGGGGATAGAAGCTAAGATATCAGGAGCATGCAAGACCTTAACTGGCTGAAGACAGTAAAACCCTCAATTGGCAGTGCAGCAAATCACCCAAGTGCCCCAGCAGGGTCTTCCAAAGGCTCAGGAACTCAATGCCAGGAGCCTTGGGGTCTGAGAACGAGGGCAGGGCTAGAGGTAGGGAGGTGGGCTGCTAAATTAAGGAAGATTGAGTGGAAGCAGAGACACGCTTGGCTCCCTAGTCCTCTCTCCCCCTGCACCTTCACCTACACTCCACAGAACGAGGCAACCGCCTTCCCTCACCCTGACGGAAGCCTGGGGAATTATTTTTCTAAAGAAAGGCAAAACAGGATTTCTGGCATAAAGAACACCAGGCATAGTTGAGGACTGGACACTGTTGTGAAAATGAGGAAAATTGGTTGTACCTATCAGGATTCCAGAAGGAAACAGACCCTCAAGAGATTTCACTGAGAGAAGTTTAGAGAAGGGACTATTTGCAAAGATGTGGACAGAGTTAAGGGAACCTCCAGGCTCCCAGGAACCAACAACAACAAGAAATCTTACCACTCCCAGACATTCTAGAAAAGAGAGGGACCCAATGTTACAGTACCTCCCACTGGCCCAACCCAACCAGAAGTTTAAGAGCAAGGAGACCTGGATGATACAGTTCTTAGAGGTCACTGGCTTAAGCAAAGAAGGGAGGAAAATGGATCTGGATGGGCAATAAAATAACCAAAACTGTGATTTTATACTGACTCCTGAATGCTGAGAGCTGCAACCCCCTCCTCCCTTTGGCTGCCAGAAAACTGACCCCAATTCTCCAGGAAACAATTTCCAGCTAAGGTTGAACAGGCGCCATTACCTTCTTATGTCAGTTTTCATATTGTAACAAGTGTCCTGTTCATGGTCTGCTTTGTGCCATGTTCACATTTTCATACCTTTTGTTGGAGATAGTGCTGTTAAGATGGCCCCCAGAGCCGGGCTCGGTGGCTCAGCCTGTAATCCCACGCCTTTGGGAGGTTGAGGTGAGTGGATTGCCTGAGCCCGCGGGTTCGAGACCCACCTGGGCAGCGAGACCTCATCTCTACAATAAACCAAAACATCAGCCGGGCATGGTAGCGCATGCCTGTAATTCCGGCTACTTGGAAGGCTGCGGTGGAAGGATTGCCGGAGCCCAGAAAGTCGAGGCTGCGGTGGCCGGGAGCGGCCACTGCACTCCAGTCTGGGCAACTTAGTGAGACTCCAACTCAAAAAAAAAAGATGGCCCCCAGGTGTAGTGTGGAAGTGCCACCTAATGTTCCAAAACACAAGAAGGTCATGATGCACCTTACAGAGAAAAACATGTGTGTTAGATATGCTTTGTTCCATCATGAGTTCCACCATAAGCTCTTGCCCATGAGTTCAGTGCTAATGAAACAACAATATAGTACACTCAGAGAAAGAGATAGTTTTCTGATCTATATGTGAGGCCACTCCAGAAACTGCTAAAGTAATATTTACGGTGCATAATTTTTTTTTTGAATGGGAGTCTTACTCTGTCACCCAGGCTAGAGTGCAGTGGCACATTCATGGCCACCACAGCCTCGACCTGCTGAGCTCCAGCGATCCTTCAGCCTCAGTCTTCCAAGTAGCTGGAACCGCAGGTGCGCACTACCACACCTGGCTAGTTTTTGATTTATAGTAGAGGTGAGGTCTTGCCAAGTTGCCTGGGCTGGTCTCGAACCCACGGGCTCAGGCAATCCATTTGCCTCGGCCTGCCAAAGTGCTAGGATTACAGGTTGAGCCACCGAGCTCGGCCTATGGTATATAAATCTAACAAAACATTCCCAAAACTAGTGTGCTGAAGAATATACAACATTGATAAAATAAATCAAAATAGGTACAAATAAATGGAGAGATTATACCATGCTCATGATTAGAAGACTCAAAGATATCAATTCTCCTCAAATTCATATGAAGATTTAATGCAATTCCTACCAAATCTCAGCAAGATTTTGTGTACATGTAGGCAAAATTATTCAAAGGTTTATATGAAAGGCAAAAAACAAACTAGCTATTCTGACAGCTAAACAATTTTGAAAAAGAAGAATAAAGTGGGAAACGTCAAGTCTTGATTTCAAGATGTATTATATATTAATAGCTATAGTAACAACACTATGTGGAGGGATAAACATATAGATAATGAAAAAAACAGAAAACACAAAATAGACCTACACAAACATACTCAACTTATTTTTGACAAATATACAAAAGCAATTCAAGGAGAAAAGATAGTCTTTCCAGCAAATGGTACTGAAGCAATGGAACAGTCATGAGGGAAAAAACCCTTGATCTAAGTCTCAAATTATACAAAAATTAACTCAAAGACTGCAGACTTAAATGTACAATGTAAAACTATAACACTTTTAGGAAGAACATGGGAAAAAAATCTTTGGGATCTATGGAGTCCTTAGACTTGTCACCAAACACATAATCCATAAAATTAAAAAATGGTAAACTGGACTTATAAGGTAGCTACAACCCCCACTCACCCCTCCCCGCCCCTTTCCCACTAATCAATATAGGAAACTGCCCCTCAGGCCTGCTTTAACATTGCAAAGCAAGAAGGCCACCTGCTCTAACTCCCCTCAAGCCTGTTTTCTTTTTTTTTTCTTTTGAATTGGAGTCTCATTCTGTTACCAAGCTGGAGGGCAATGGCTCTCCACTCCCCTCCCTGTCACCACAGCCTCAACCTGCTGGGTTCAGGCGATCCTTCCACCTCAGCCTTCCAAGTAGCTGGAACTACAGGCACACATCACCATGCCCGGCTAATTTTTTTTTTTTTGATTTATTGTAGAGATGAGGTCTCACCAAGTTGCCCAGGCTGGTCTTGAACCCACCGGCTCAGGCAATCCTCTCACCTCGGCCTCCCAAAGTGCTTGGGATTATAGGCGTGAGCCACTGCACCTGGTCAAGCCTGTCTTAACGTTGAAAAACATGAAGGCTGTGTTCTAACCCCCAAGCTGGCTCATAAAGGAGATGGAAAGGAAGGCCTCCTCCTCAACTTCCCAAGGAGCCCCTAGCCTCCAGACTCACAAAGATGGAAACAGAAGACCCACTGACTTCTCACGGAGTCCATTCCCCCCACCCCCGAGCTCACCTGTTTGCAACAAATTTTCCACTCTCAACGCCCTTACACTATGCATCCTCCCTGCTTCAAGTCGGGGCTGATGTCACTTTGGTATCAGCCCAGGCACTTTAAGAAACTCCTTCGCCTGAATATAGAATGTGTGCTCCTTTTCTGGCAAACCTTATATGATTTCATCAAAATTTAAAATTTTTGCTGTATGAAAGATCCTGCTAAAAGGGTAAAAACACAAGCTACAGACTGGGAGAAAGTATTTGCAAACCACATATCCACCAAAGGACTAACCTCTAGAACATACAAAAAACTCTAAAAATTCAACAGTAAAATGATTAGAAAGTAGACAAAAGACAATTAGAAAGAGGACAAAAGACATGAACAGACATTTCACCAAAGAGAATATACAAATGGCAAATAAGCATATGATAAGATGTTCAACATCATTAGCCATCAGGGAAAAGCAAATTAAGACCACAATCATTAGCCTGGCTTGGTAGCACACACCTATAGTTCCAGCTACTTGGAAGGCTGAAGCGAATGGATCGCCTGAACCTTGCAGGTCGAGGCTGCAATGGCCGTGAGCACACTACTGCACTCAAGCCTGGGTGATAGAGTGAGACTCCAACTCAAAACAAAACAAAACAAAACAAAAACTCACAATGAGATATCACTACACTCTTATCAGAATGGCTAAAATAAAATAACACACCAAATGCTGGCAAAGATGTGGGGAAACTGCATCCCTCATGCCTTGCTGGTGAGCTCTAGAAAACAGTTTGGCAATTTCTTAAAAACTAAACATGGCAGTTCATACCAATAATCCCAGAACTTTGGGAGGCCAAGACAGAAAAGTTATTTGAGGCCAGGAGTGTGAGACTAGACAGAGTGAGACCCTGTCTCTAACAAAACAAATAAGCAAACAAATAAATTAAACATTCAACTTCCATATTACCCATAAACTGTACTCCTGGACATTTATCTCAGAGAAGTGAGGCTGTATGTTCAAACCAGTAAAATCTACACATGAATGCTTATAGTAGAAGCTTTATTTATAGTGGTCCAAACTGTAAATAACCTGAATGTCCTCCAATGAGTGAAAGGTTATACACTGTAATACATACATGAAATACTACTCAGCAAGAAAAAGGAGCTAACTATTGATAGACACAGCCTGAATGAATCTACAGAGATGTATGCTTATTGAAAAAAGCCAATCAAGGCCCGGCACAGTGGCTCAGCCTGTAATCCCAGCACTTTGAGAGACTGAGGCTAGAGGACTGTCTGAACCCAGGGGTTTGAGACCAGTCTGGACAACATAGTGAGACACTGTCCCTACACTAAATCACAAAAATTAGCTGGGCGTGGTGGTGTGCATCTGTAGTTCCAGCTATTTGGAAGGCTGAGGCAGAAGGGTTGCTTGAGCCCAGTAGGTCAAGGCTGCAGTGGCCATGAGCATGCCACTGCCCTCCAGCCTGGGCGACAGAGTGAGACTTTAACTCAAAAAAAAAAAAGAAAGAAAATATTGTATTGATTAATGCAGACTTTATAGCCCTCCAACGTAGATATTCATGAATATCTGACTCAACAAGTTAATCTAAGAAGTCTTGAGATTTCTTAGTAAAACATACTACAGTGTTGTATAACAATAAAATTACCCTTTCATTATGAGAAAATGGGTGTGTTCCATAGTAAATGCTGTGTAATCAACAATATGTAAAAGGTTACTGAAAACTCTAAAAGCAATATAATACAGTTCTGACTCTGTCAGCATGTTTATGAATCCTTGCATATCCATTACAGTGAATTATTACATTGCAAGCAACACACAAATACAAGCTGCAAAATCTAACCCATGTGGAATCAGTGCTTATCAGTAGTTAGCATATTGCACAGCCTTTGGATTTCTGATGCCATCCATACACACACACAAAATCTCTCTTTATATACTCATACAATAGAAGATGCTAAGAAGAAGATAAAAACAAGTAAACAAGCTTATATTTTCAAAAATGTCCTTCTTTTATTGAAATTATTTTGATGATTTGGCAGAGACAACACACATAGTAGTTACAAATTCAGGCTTAAGCCAGGCACAGTGGCTCATACCCATAATTCTAGCACTTTGAGAGGCCAAAATGCAAGGATCGGTTGAGGCCATGAGTTTGAGACCAACCTGGGCAACATAGCAATAGCCTTGTATCTACTTAAAAAAAATTTTTTTAATTAAAAATTTAAGCTTAATTTAGAGTCACACAAACCTGGGCAAAATCCTAGCTTAGATATTTAGCTAGGATTTTGCCCAGGTTTGTGTGACTCTGGCAAGTTACTTATGTACAATGGGGATAATGATAGTACCTACCTCACAGAATTGTTATGAGGATGAAATGAGGTGAAGTTTGTAAAGCACTTAGTACAGTATCTAGACTACAGTAAGTGCTCGATAAATGTTTAGCTCTTCCTGTATAGAGTTAAACAACATTATGGGATGCAATTGTTGTGAACTGAGCTCCTGAACTGGGCTCCAACAGACTAGTCTAATCCAAAATGGAGTCTGCCAGAGTCCCGCTCCGGCAGAGTTCAGAGATTCCCAAAGGTGGAGATGGCATCAACGATTGTGAGAAAGAGAGAGAGAAAGAGGCTGGACTCCTGTCTAGTGCAGAAGCCATTTATTGGGAATAACAATGGGTCTTTTATCCACAAATTTTGCACAGTCAGTCTCACATGTCTTTCATGTGAGGGGCGTCCCTCACCCACCAGATGTTCTTTCAGGTATAATCCCATAACAGATGTTAACCTTAATCCATGACTGCCTATCCTATAAACCCTTTTCGTCCTATGCTGATTTATACTAATACCAAGTTAAACCATTCTATAGAAACTTAAATACTTACTTTACAACCTAAAGCAGCCCATCCCAGAATGTTTGGAATGTGGCCCAGTCCAAAGTTCACAGTGGGCTACCTGCAAGTAACCTAGCTGTATTCTTTCAACAAAATGTCTGTTTAAACTTACATTTCTAAAACCATATTCTACAATTTACACCTTACTCAACTTCAGTAAATCCTAAAATCACAACCCAGAAGACTGTGACCTATACTAAGGCTCTTAGATGTGACCCAAGTTTGAACTGTAAGTTGTGTGAAAGCCAAAACCACAGTTTGTGGAAGAATGGGAACAATTAGCTTCTAAAGCTAGCTTGTGCTCATCCCAGTCTCAGAGTTTTTATGTTTGAGCTTACAGGAGCTTCTTCTGGTTATAGTGCTAAGTAGAAAGGGGGAGGAAATGGGGTCAACAGCTCCCGGACGCATCCTAGTGGTCTCGGGGTCAACAGCCATTTCTGATCCCTAACGCTCAATGGGTCTCTGTGGCTGGCTCCCAATAGGAGTCATTCATGCTAAATGCCACATAATAAAACTGAAACTTTAAGAAAGTAGATAGAACCCAAAAGAGATCAGTTTTTCTACAAGAAACTAAAATGTGCCAAAAGGAAAAAACCAAACAACACTATTTTTTAAATAGGCAAAAAATATAAATAGACACTTCTCAGAAGAAGACATATGAGCAGGCAACAGATACATGAAAAAATGCCCAACCTCACTAATCATCAAAGAGATGCAAATTAAAACCACACTGAGATACCACCCAACTCCAGTCAGGACAGCCATCATCATTCACTCAAAAAACAACAGATGCTGGAGAGGATGTGGGGAAAAGTAACACTTCTACACTGCTGGTGGGAATGTAAACTAGTACAACCTCTGTGGAAAACAGTGTGGCAATTTCTAAAAAATTTGAAAATCGTTTTCCATATGACCCAGCAATCCTGCTTCAGGGAATATACCTGGAGGAACTCAACTCACTCTATAAAAAAGATACCTGCCCATGTGTATTTATTGCTGCATTATTCACAATAGGAAAAACATGGAACCAACTATGCTGCACATTAAAAGTAGACCAGATAAAGAAAATGTGGTACATTTACACAATGGAATATTATGCACCCATAAAGAAAAACAAAATTATGAACTTTGCAGCAACCTGGATGGAATAAGAGTCTATAATACTCAGTGATTTATCACAGAAACAAAGATCTGAGTACCACAGGTACTCACTCATAAGCGGACCCTGAACATTTATCATAATACTATAAGATGGTTCCAGCTACTTGGAAGGCTGAGGCAGAAGGATTGCTGGCGCCCAGCAGTTCGACACTGGGGTGGCTGTAAGTGTGTCACTGCACTCCAGCCTGGGCGACAGCGTGAGACTCCAACTCAAAAAAAAAATACTGTAAGAAAGGGATTAACAGTAGTGAGACACCATGGGGGTGGGGGGGAGGTACATAACTTCAATAACAGCACCCACACTTTACCTGTACGATGACCATGTATATAACTAATCCTGAATTGTCGCACATTAAAAAAGAGAGAGAGAGAGACCAGTTTTTCCAAAAAACAAGAGATTCCAGTTTACCTGAGTCAAGATAATAAGGAAGTTTCTTCTGCTTTAACTCTTACTAAAAAGTAGCCTGAAGTAACCAACCAGCTTTTTACTATTGTTGTTTCCTCATTCCCATCCTACAAAACCCACTGTTCTGCTATTGCCCAATGGGAGCTCTCATTCTATTTTGTAGAATGGAGATTTCCTTGATTCATAAATGGAAAATAAAAGCCAGTCAAATCTGTAACTACATTTCTTGTAAATCTGAGTTTTGACAACAGTGTATCTGCAAGAAGGTTATAATTTTCCTCAAGGGTGATTCCTGTGGTGGACACAGTCTCTTTGGCCATTCAGTCTCCTGGAACACCTTCCAATATCTGAAGAGTTCCTCAGCTTATAAATTCTTGCCTACCATGTATAAAGACCAGGAGCCCTCTTCAAAGTCATATTTGTAGCTAGGTCACAGAAGCATCAGGCATCAGTTTGAAAACTGGAGATGTGAAGAAAGCATTGAGTGAAATCTACTACAGCAAAGGATACAGCAGAGACATCCAGTCTCCCAAGTTCAAGTGGCCAAGGTTCTAGTAGACACATGCAATGACCAGCATGGGCAGGGAGAATTGCATTGCCTGTGTTTGTCAGGCCAGGTGGTCCTGAATTCTACTCTGGACATTTTGCCTAGCCGCATAATCTACAAGCCTCACTCACCTGCTCTCCCAAATATTATGACTCAATACTTTTAAATTCCTTTCTATTAAACTAATGATTTTTATTATTTGCAATTAAAAACTGTAACTGATACATAAACTGATACCAGAAATGGTTCCAGAGAGCCTTATCAAGTCACTAGAAGACATACCATTTAGCAATATATTAAGAAATAAGGCCAGGTGCAGTGCCTTACACCTGTAATCCCAGCACTTTGAGAAACTGAGGGGGAAGGATCACTTGAGCCCAGGAGTTCAAGACCAGCCTAGGCAACATAGCAAGATCTTGTCTCTACAAATAAAAATCGAAAAATTAGCCAGTTGTAATGACACATGCCTGTAGTCTCAGCTACTTGGGAGATTGCCTGTGCCCAGGAGGTAGGGCTGTGAGCCACTGTACTCCAGCCTGCAAGACAGAGTGAGACCTGACTCAAAGAAACAGAAAAAAAAAGGAAAAAGAAAGAAATTTGTGAGGATTTGAATTTTTCTCCAAAGAAAATATACAAATGTCCAGTAAGCACATGAAAAGATGTGAAACAGTGAAGTACAAATCAAAACCACTATGCGATACCACTTACAACCACTAGGATGGCCAGAATCAAAAAGTTAGATAGTAAGGGTTGGCAAGAATGTGGAAAAATTGGAACTCTCATACACTGCTGTAGGAATGTAAAATGGTCCAACTATGTTGAAGAATGTCTGGCAGTTCCTCAAATGATTAAACACAGATAACTCAGCATTAAATCATATGATGCAGCAATTCTATTCCTAGGTTTATACCCAAGAAAAATGAAAGTATAGACCCACATAAAAATTTGTACATAAATGTTTATAGCAGGATTATTCATATCAGCCAAAAGATGCAAATAATCCAAATGTCTACCAACAGATGAATAAATAAACAAAATGTGGTGTATCTACAAAATGGAATATTATTCAATCACAAACAGTCCATTTTCTTCTGCTATCCATAGACTGGGTAACTTATAATAAAGCCA
>NW_007232507.1:131703-143577 GCF_000164805.1 Carlito syrichta
AGGCAGAAGGATCACCGGAGTCCAGCAGGTCGAGGCTGTGGTGGCCGAGAGTGGCCACTGCACTCCAGTCTGGGTGATACAGTGAGACTCCAACTCAAAAACAACAACAACAACAACAATTAGTACATCACCTTATTAAATGTAAAGTAATGCATTTTCATTACATCAAATCCATCTGTGTTGTGAATAGACAAAATCGGTGATTTAAATAGTATTTGGATCAGGCACGGTGACTCACACCTGTAATCCCAGCACTTTGGGAGGTGGAAGCGAGAGGATTGCCTGAGCCCAGGGTTCAAGAACAACCTGGGCAACTTGGTGAGATGTTACTACAATAAATAAAAAATTAATAAAAAAAATCAGTCGGATGTGGTAGCACATGCCTGTAATTCCAGCTACTTGGAAGGCTGAGGCAGAAGGATCACCTGAGCCCAGCAGGTCAAGACTATGGTGGTTGTGAATGTGCCACTGCACTCCAGCCTGGGCAACAGAGTGAGACTCCTACTCCAAAAAACAAAAAAAGTATTTGACGGTAACAACCACCCCTGCATTTTCCACGTCTTTGATGGTGGCATTAATATCTGTATTCCCTTCTCATCTGCATCCCAACTTTCCTGAATTTATTTTATTTGGGAGAAGATACTCAAGATCCTTTCACCAGACCGGTTCTTACATCATGGGTTAAGGAGACAAAACAGGGATTCTGCAAATTGCTGAGTATATCTGTTCTAACCACACACTCAAGAACTGGGAAAGTAGTCCCAGCAAGTCTGTGGTCCTGTTGGTTCCACCAAGAGGCAAACTTGGGTAAAACCCCCAGACCTCTACTGACTGGTAGATCACAATGGTCTTCTAGGTTCCAAGGGATTAGTGTTAGTGAAAGGTAGGAACCCCAAGAATCTTAGAATAGAAAACCTTGGTAAAATGATTCTAGCAGTAGTACAGCCATTTCATTTCAGCCTTAGTCCTGTCATGTATTGCTGAACCTTTCTGCTGACCAGATCTTTTACCTCTTGATCATTAGCAGGAAGTAAAACCAGTCTCCCAGAGTTAGGACTTGGTAATTATTTCTAGTCCCTTAAGCATGTCTAGTCCTAATTGTTCTTCTAGGCATCTATGTTTCCAGCAATGATGTATTGTTATCAGTCTTCCATAACCAGTATCCGGCCCATCCTCTAGCCTACCACCTGGAATTACAAAATACTGGTGCCTGGGGATGTCTAGAAACAAGACTTATGTGACTTATGTTATCTACATCAAAGAATGTAACCTCTGGACATACTTTTTTTTTTTTTTTGAGTTGGAGTTGCTCACTCTGTCACCCAGACTGGAGTGCAGTGGCTGCTTCCGACCACAGCAGCCTCCACCTGCTGAGCTCCGGCGATCCTTCCGTCTCAGCCTTCCGAGTAGCTGGAACTACAGGCGTGCGCTACTACGCCCGGCTGATTTTTGATATATTGTAGAGATGAGGTCTCACTGCCCAGGCGGGTCTCGAACCCTCAGGCTCAGGCAATCCACTCACCTCAGCCTCCCAAAGGTGCGGGATTACAGGCTGAGCCACTGTGCCCGGCACTAATTTTTGATTTACTGTAGAGATGAGGTCTTGCCAAGTTGCCCAGGCAGGTCTCGAACCCACAAGTTCAGGCAATCCACTCACCTCAGCCTCCCAAAGCGCGGGATTACAGGCTGAGCCACCGAGCCCGTCTCGGACTTACTTCTTAGCCCCCAAAAAGAAAGCCTTAAGTATACCGAGCCTCTCAGTCTTCGAAGTCACTTTCGCCTATTGAGTGTCAACCCCTTTCTGTCTATGGAAAGTGGATAATAAACTTTGCTTCTTTCTCCTTTGCAATTCTTTGTATTATTCCCGTGGCACCGGCCCACCTTACCTCAGTTTACCCTTTCAGTTAGAGGAACTCATGCTCAGTAGGTATTTCCCCTTCTCTAGTGCACAGTTATCCCTTGGATCCCTTTATGAAAGGCTAGGTAGACAATTTAGAATACGAACTTGTGATGCTATTTGCAGGGCCGTTCCTCAAGGCACCCAGTTTTACTGTCATGAATCATACCAAGGATTGTGACCTAATGTTAAACCCAAATTTCAGAATCCGAGAGACCAACAAAGAGCCAGCTTTGATGCAAACACACAAGGGTCTTTATTCAGGCTCGAGTCTGGGCTCACGCCCGAAGCAGCAGCTTCAGGGACAAGAGCCGCGATCCAGCATGGCAAGCAGTTTTTATACATCATTACAGAGGGAGGGGAAAGAACTTTAAACTTGTTTTTACATGATAGGGTAATTTCTCCTAATGGGTACGGGGGCACTTGGGATTGGTCTGGTCCGCTCAGCTACCTGTGATTGACTGGGGAGCTGCTAAATGAGCAGAGTGGAATGTCAGCAGGCAGACTAAGCAAAGGAATGTCCGGGAAGGGTTTATTACTTGACATTCACATACTGCTAGCAGCAGTTGCGGAAGCAATTGGTTATTTTATGAGACAAACAAAAATTAAACTTAACAAAATTCTAAGTACAAACACTGCAAACAAATACAGTGAACGTGGGGTAGGAATTCATATAGTAATAGTTCTCTTAGAGTTTTTTTTTTAATCTCTTGGGTCTCTCACCCCACCCTCAGAAAGGTTGAATTGAGAGACTGAAACTTTTATGTTGAAGAGTTTGTTAAATGTTAAAGGCTTTGAAAAGCATGATGTTATAACACAGGATTACAGGTCATAGAAAAATAGTTATTTTTTTAGCCAAAGTGATAATCCAAAGATTTTTAAAGTAAAAACCTTACTCTTTATAGAGGAGATTCATTTTCTTTGTTTTTGTTTTTTGTTTTTTTGAGTCAGAGATTCACTCTGTCACCCAGGCTAGAGTACAGTGGCATACTCCCAGCCACTGCAGCCTCGACAGGCTGGGCTCAGGTGATCCTTTCACTTCAGCCTTCCAAGCAGCTGGAACTACAGGCAAACACCACCACATCTACCTAATTTTTTGATTTATTGTAGAGATGAGGTCTCGCCAAGTTGTTCAGGCTGGTCTTGAACCAGTAGGCTCAGGCAATCCTCTCACCTTGGCCCCCCAAAGTGTTGTGATTATAGGCAAGAGCCACCACGCCTGGCCAGAGATTCATTTTCTTAAACAAAAACCAACAAAGATAGCAGGGGATCAACTTCATCTGTTTCTTCCTCCCCCCTTTTTCTGTAGTTTACTTAAAAAGTAAATAAAACACTTTTATTATCTCCTGAAGAGAATAGTAAATCTTATCTTTGCATGAGTGTACTAGCAACACTGAAGCTAATTTTAATAAAACCCTATAACCAAATGCATTTAATTTTGATTAGTTTAACTGTAAGGTAAGATTTTTCTTTTTTTAATCTTTCTTTATTTATGTATTTTGAGTTTGAGTCTCACTCTGTCGCCCAGGCTGAAGTGCAGCGGCACACTCATGACCACCACAGCCTCAAACTGCTGGGCTCAGGCAATCCTTCTTACTCAGCCTTCCAGGTAGCTGGAACTACAGGCATGTACCACCCTGCCTAGCTTTTTTTTTTTTCTTTTTTTATTGTAGAGATGAAGTCTCGCCAAGTTGCCCAGGCTGGTCTCAAACTTGTGGGCTCAGGCAATCCTCTCAACTTGGCCTCCCAAAGTGCTGGGTTATAGGCTTGAGCCACTGTGCCCAGCTGATTTTTCTTTTTTTTGTAAAGCAGGATTTATTGAGAGGATAGAAAAGCTCCCCGAGTGGGAGGGGCCCCGAGGGGTTTCCCAAGGTAAGATTTTTAAGGTTAAAAAAAAAAAAGAGCCTTGATTTTGACTACAAGATATGTTTAATTTATAGAAATTGCATCCTTTAAATTTTAGCTAACTTGGCTGGGCTCAGTGATTCAGCCTGTAATCCCAGCACTTTGGGAGGCTGAGGGGAGAGGATTGCCTGATCCCAGGGGTTTGAGACCAGTCTGGGCAAATTGGTGAGACCTCATCTCTAAAATAAATTAAAAAAAAAAAATTAGCCGGGTGTGGTGGCATGTGTCTGTAGTTCCAGCTACTTGGAAGACTGAGGCGGAAGAATTGCCTAAGCCCAGCAGGTTGAGGCAGCAGTGGTTGTTTTGTTTTGGTTTTGTTTTTTTGAGTTGGAGTCTCACTCTGTCGCCCAGACTGGAGTGCAGTGGCCTCTTCTGGCCACCGCAGCCTCGACCTGCTGGGCTCCAGCGATCCTTCTGCCTTAGCCTTCCGAATAGCCGGAATTACAGGCATGCGCTACCACGCCCGGCTGATTTTTTGATTTATTGTAGAGATGAGGTCTCACTGCCCAGCAGCAGTGGTTGTGAGCATGCCACTGCACTCCAGTCTGGGCGACAAGAGTGAGACTCCAACTCAAAAAAAAAGAAAAAAGAAAAAAAATTTTACCTAACTTTACCATATATATGATTACTTTGTTATAAAGCTTTAACACCTTGTTTAAGCCTTAAGCCTTTAGTTTTTATTATTTTACCTTTGGATAAAAATATTTCCCTCCTTACTTACAGTTTTTGATGGATTAATTTTTTAATTTTTTTAGTTGGAGTCTCACTCTGTTGCCCAGGTGGGAGTGCAGTGGTACACTCACAGCCACAACAGCCTTGACCTGCTGGGCTCAGGCGATCTTTCCATCTCAATCTTCCAAGTAGCTGAAACTATAGGCGCGTGCTACCACATCTGGCTTATTTTTTGATATATTGTAGAGATGAGGTCTCACCAAGTTGCCCAGGCTGGTCTGGTCTCGAATTCCTGGAATCAGGCAATCCTCTCGCCTCTGTCTCCCAAAGTGCTGGAATTACAGGCTTGACCCACCATGCCCGGCCTTGATTAATGTTTTAAGAAAAAAAACTGTTACTGTGACATAATGGCATCCTGGCCTAACATTAGCATGATTTTTATATTAATGATTAATTCATAAAAATAACTAAATAATCCTCTTTAGCAAATTTGACTTTATATAGAATTTCTTTCATACATTCCTTTTTCACACACCATTTTACTACTTACACTGACAATTTATGCTTGGATCTTTAATTTTGTCCCATACTTCCTTCCCTCTTTATTAAATGCCCAATCAGCCAGGCTCGGTGGCTCAGCCTGTAATCCCGTGCTTTGGGAGGCTGAGGGAAGTGGATTGCCTGAGCCTGAGGGTTCGAGACCCACCTGGGCAATTTGGCGAGACTTCATCTCCACAATAAATCAAAAAATTAGCCAGGTGTGGTAGCACACGCCTATAGTTCCAGCTACTTGGAAGGCTGAGGCGGAAGGATCGCCAGAGTCCAGCAGGCTGAGGCTGCGGTGGCCAGGAGCGTGCCACGCCCCTCTAGTCTGGGTGACAGAGTGAGACTCCAACTCAAAAAAAAAAAAAAGGTAAAAAAGGAATCAGTTAGCAGGAGTTAACTGATTTACTGTAGAGATGAGGTCTCGCCAAGTTCCCCAGGCAGGTCTCAAACTCACGGGTTCAGGCAATCCACTCACCTTGGCCTCCCAAGGGATTACAGGCTGAGCTACCGAGCCCGGCCTCTTTTACCTTTTTCATAGGTAACTTCTCTACATCCATAATTTGAAATAACCTTTTAAATAACCAAACAGAATTTGTTTGTGGAGTGTTGATATAAAGATATAAATGTAACTTTTGTTTAAAATGGTTTAACATATAAGCTTTGGAGGTAATAGACTGTTTGGAAGAGTGAGTTATCTTTGTATTTAAGACATTTTAAAAATTTAAGGGAATTAAATTTAGTCAAGTGGTTGGTTTTCATTCACTTCCAGTTGTGAGCAGGCAGATTTGCTAGCCCCCCTTCTCCTCCCCCCACCCCTACAGATCACTGAACTGTTTGAGAGGTAGCGAGAATGCCAAAAGTTGGCATGAGGCTTTTGGAGAAGTTATGAGGTGTGGGTAATGAGGCAGGAGTGGCCCATTTTCACATCTTAGCCCACCACACAGAAAGTACCCAGTGTGTAAGGCTTTATCTGTTCAGCAGAAATTACCCAGGTGTGGTAAAGTGACCAGATTTTCTTTTTTCCCCTTAAAACATTTTAGCAAGCTTCACATGACAAACAATGGGGGTTGTTAATTCCTCTGGGGGTTATGGGTCTGAGAGGAGGAGTTATTCAGAATATTAAAAGGGTTAGTGGAACTTAGTAAGGCACATTTGACAACTTTTTTTTTTGAGTTGGCATCTCACTCTGTCGCCCAGGCTGGAATGCAGTGGCACGCTCACAACCACTGCAGCCTTGACTTGCTGGTGCAAGTCCTTCTGCCTCAGTCTTCCAAGTAGCTGGAACTATAGGCATGCACTACCATGCCTGGCTACTTTTTTGATTTATTGTATAGACAAGGTCTCACTACGTTGCCCAGACTGGTCTCAAGGCCCTGGGCTCAGGCAATCCTCTCACCTCAGCCTCCCAAAGTGCTGAGATTACAGGATTGAGCCACCACACCCAGTCACATTTGACAACTTTTATGCAGGCCAGAATTTTGAGATAGATTCCTGAAAGTTTGAAGATAAGGAACCTCAGATTATTTAGAGAAATTGTGATAGGAAAGATTAAGCTGCAGACAAGAGTCCCGTTTGAAGAGCCAGGGTTTTTGGTCCAGAAGGTTCAATGAGGCGTGTGGTTTTAAAATGAAGCCCAGGGGCAAGTCTGAAGGAATGGAGGGCTTTTTTGTTTGTTTGTTCATTTGTTTTAGGAATGGAGGGTTTTTGTCCTGTGATGGGATTGAAAAATATTCCGTGAAGGACTCAAATCATAATTTCTTCCAGGGTATCCCGCCAAGGGAAAGGGGTCTACACTTTCCAAAGGGGTATCCCATCTGATAGAGAGGAACTCCAGCTGGAGGCTAAGACGCTTAAGTACAGATCCTAAAGCTAACACTGGGTGATCAGACCAGGTCAGAAAAAGAGGGTTGAGGGGAGACTCACTGATCTGATGCTGCCTGAGTTTTCTAGGTTTGATGGGGTCTGAAGCAGGAAGACAGGTTGTCCTTACAGAATATTTGCAGAAAGAGAGGGAGGTCTGGGTCTCCCTAAACATGTGTGGGTTTGCTCTGGATGAGCTTCCAGCTGTCAGTCATGCCACATGTTGGAATTAGGGACCTCTGACCAGGAGAGATAGGAGAGAGCCTTTCTCCCTTCCAGGCAAAGCAGTCACCCTCTGGCCTTCAGGTTATACCAGGAAGTGCCCTGGCCAGAAACCATCAGTTGCCAGAGAATTACTAGAGATTGTCTGCTGAAGACTGAAAAAGGAAAGAAAACTCTTGCCCCTCACCTGAGTGGGTGGTGGTGGTATGAAGCCTTTGCTCCAGGACCTTCTACAGGGGAGTAATCCTGGCCAGGAACCATTAGTTGTTTCTGGTCTCAGATGCTGTTCACCAAGAGTCTTGAGTTAAAAGAGGAAAGAGAATGGGGCAGAGGTCCCCTTAGGAGAAATCCTTATATGGGCCACCAAAATCCCATGTGTGGCGAGTGGCGATGGGTGTGGTATGGTGGAAGCAGTGGGTTGGTAAGGAGAATTTACCAAAACAGTTATGAATTAAGAAAGGTAGATGTATTAAAGGGAAGATACGATGTGAAGGGCACAACAGGCTAAACAGTAGAAAGTGTCTGCTGTCTGCAAGGAGGCAGGAGCTAGAGGAATGTTTTTATAAGAGGAATGTCAAGGTTTTATGGCCAGGATTCGACTTTGGGGGGAGTCTGCAGAAGGAAATTTCCAGAGGCTTATGAAGGGGCTGATTGATGATGTTTTGCTTTTCTAAGATAAAGCTAGTTAACAGCAATAGTTAACTAGCAACAAATGGTTAACTACTTTTTGTTTACTACAAATGCTTTACACCTGACTAACCAGCTTTTATAGCTCTTTGCTGTTAACAGTAACTTTCTTTGTAACTTTTGTAAAAACTCATCCTGAGATTTCCTTCTTTAATTTACCCAATTGCTGCTGGCCTAATGGGCTTCATATTCCTCCCCATGAGGTTTGCATTTATGCATAGCTCTCATTCAGTCTGAATGCTATATAAAAGAGGGAGGTTGGAGGGACCAGGAGGGAGGTGGTAGAAACACACACCTGAGGGTGTGATTGTGCTGGTAGCTCAGAGAGGTTAAACACCCAGTGTTCATGCTGAATCACCACAGTGTGTCCCCAGTGAAGCAGCTCATGTCACAGTTCTCAGGACGGTTCTGTGGGATGAAGCAATCTCATGGTCCCGGTAACTATACTTTGGTTGACTTTATGGTTGACAACACACTTTTCTCCCTGACTGCTTCCTGGCAGAGACTGAAGTACTTCCCCCAGCTCTAGGCCTGGACAGCAGAAGGTGGAGTAGATCTGTATTCTAACCTGGAGACAGTGGGGATGTGTGTGACTTTGTTGAGATTGTTTGAGGTGTTCTGTAATGGAATCCCTCTTGGGGTATTCTGCCCAGAAACATGTGTTCTGCAGGACTGGAAGGCTGTTCGTGTTTAGCATTAGTTCTCTCAATTCTGGCCATCTCCTCTGAGTTGCACCAGAGAATTGCCATACCCAGATCTCCACCCTCCCCCTCTCAATTCCTACCATACCAAGGCAGGCTTAAGTCACACTCCCTGGGCTCTGTGGTGACCTTCGGGGGGCTGAGTGGGTGATCATCTCACAGGCAGCACAGCACTGACTTGTCCCTAGGGGTCAGTGCTGTCATTTGGAGCTGCAGGGTGAGCCACATCAAACCAGCACATTATGAGGTTCCCTCCATGCAGGAGGTCATGACAGAGGTTGTCCCTGGACCCTCTCAAGTGGTGTTTGTCCCAGTGACCCCGATGGCATCCATGGAGCACTGCATGCCTCTCTCTCTCACTGTCCTGGCAGGTCCCATCTTCTTCACCATGTATTCTCTCCAGAAGATGCCAGAGGGCAGCTTGGCAGCTGCTCTAGAGCCCCAGAAGCTGGGCACACAGCACTCAAGGCCTGTGCTGCCCCTGTGGACCGGCCTGGGGAGGCAGGGTACTCCCAGCATTCTTCTTCTCTGGAGCACTCATGCCAGCCCGCTTGATGTTTGCAGGGGGTGGCAGGCTCTGATAGGAATACCCAGAGCTGAGGAGGCCTGACTGTAAGAAACAGCTGCAGGTAAAGGGTTCTACCCGGGAAGTCTCACATCTTACTACTGGGGTCAAGTGTGGTCACTGTGTGGTAAGCAGCACTAGAAGGCTAAACCCCCTGATGGGGCCTCAGCCAGCATCCTCTAGGCTGATCCAGATTTGCAGCTGGCTGGAGCCTTTAGCGACACAAAACAAGGCGGCAGTGACACCCAGTGGAGAAAATATGCCAGCTCCTCCTGCCTAGAGACGCCAGAATCCCCCACACACCTACCTCCCAGGGCTGGGCTTAGGTCCAGGCAGGCTGGACTGGGCAGCGGTAGAAGGACCCAATGGTGCATGTCTACTGCCTCAAGGGCTTCAAGGCCAAACAGGCACCTCTTCCTCCTTGCATCCTTTTTTCCCTCCAACCAGCTCACCCACTGTCCATTCAACACACAGTGGAACACCTTCTATCCCTCAGTGTGTCTGGTGCATCAAGTCAGGTGATGGGCATATCACAGTAAGCACAGACACACAGGTCCCTGCCTGCATGGAGCTTACCATCTGGTGGAGGAGACAAGCATTCATCAATTAGTAATACAGATCAGTACCTATAATTACCACTGTGAGGTAATGGTGAATGGTGCTATGAGACCTTACCACAAAATTTGTTATCTAGCCAAGGAAGTCAGAAAGTTTCCCTGAGAAAATAGTGAGATAGATGTAGATTTGTTGGGAGTGTTTCAGGCAGAGGAAGCAGCTTGTGCAAAGGCCCTAGGGCAGGAGAGAGGCAGGAGTACTCAAGGAACTGAAAGAAGACTGCAGTGCAGAAAGTAAGGAGGAATAGGTGCACATTGAGGCAGGAGAGCTGGGCAGGCCATATATACATGGCCTTGTTGGTCCTGTGAAAAACTTTGTCTTTTATCTGAAAAGCAACGGAAAGTCACTGATATATTTTACATAGGGAGATGACATGAGCAGGTTACTGTTTCAAAAAAGGTTGCCCTGACTGCTGTATAGAGAAGAGACTGGAAAAGTGAAGATGAATATGGAGAGCCCAGGAAGGAGGTTCCTGCAGGAGTTGAGATGATGAGACCTGGGGCACAGACTCAAGGGGCTGTGAAGAGGAAAAGAAATGAATAGAATAAAGAAGTACTAGGGGGTAAAGCCAACAGAACTTGGTGGTGGAGTAAAGGAGGAAATTGTAACACAAAAACCCCAAGCCTGAGAGGGCTTGCATGTAAGGTTCTTTATCTATTCCCAAAGAAGTCGCCTGGAAGTGACATTTGTTTATTAGATCTTACAGGAAGACTGTGCATGGGAATGGCTGACTGAGTGAGGGCTAGGGAGCTAGCAGCCAAGGTTCTCCTGGTGCAGCGGCTGGTGCCGTAGTTGCTCGTCTTGGACCCTAGTGATTCCAGAAGCTGAGTGCCATTAAAAAAAAAAAATCAGCGAAACCCTTCCTGGGAAGAAAATGCTGGGAGAGACTGACTAAGTGGGGGCTGGTGAGCAAGAGGCCAGGGCCCTCCTGGTACAACAGCTAGTGCTGCAGCTTCTCTGCTTAGTCCCTGGCTCTTCCCAGGTGGCAGTGAAAAAGCAGCAGAGAGAGACTACCAGCCCCAAGTTCTGCCTCACCACTGCAGCAGAAGAGACTGCCGGCTCCTGGCTTTGCCTCACCACTTCAGTGCCTGGCTGGACACTGACAGCAGGGGCTGCGGAGGGAGCCCAGAGGCAGAATCCCACCAGAGAGGACAAGAGAGGTACCATCTTGAAGGCAGGGCAGGAAAGTGCTCCGATTTGCTCACCACCAAAGCAACAGACCCAGTCTCTGTGACTGGCAGATCAACTACTCAGGAGTTGATGTTGACCCAGAGGGAATATCCTGAAAGCACAAACTTGGAGGGACCTGATAAGTGCTGAGTCCCAGGCACCCCACCCCTACCCTGATCCAGCCAAGGGACAAAGGGTGTGACCAGAAAAGAATGAGGAAGAACTCCAAAGAGATCAGTGGTGAGTTCTGGGCTGACCCAACCCCCTCCTCCCCAGCAAACCTCTGAATGTCAGACCCACACAGCTGGGCCACAACTGAGAGGGACAAACCCAGGCAGAGCCTGTATATCAGTCACAATAGGAGAACTCCATTCCAGGATAAGCCTGGCTGAGGCACATCCACGAATACATAACTGGAGAAGAGACAATCCCACACTTCCCCACCAGAGGGGATCTCCCTGACGATATGAGGGTGGGAGGGGAGGACTATAGCCTCACCCACCCCCATGGCTCCTCCTCCTTCCCTGCTTCTGACATTGGGAAGTGAAAGAGATGGAAGCACTGCAGGAGAGAGCTGATTAGAGGAACAATTACGGAGCCTGCCACAAGGGGGCAGGTTTTTTTTCTTTTCATTGCCTTGTTTGTTAGTTCATCTATTTTTTTTTAAATCTTAATAATTCCTGTTTAGAAGGGACAAAAAATTTAATGAGGCTAAGACCATAAAGAATCAACAGGGGAAGTGCGGACCAGTTGGAGGCCCAAACATCACCAATGCGTAGACTACTTATGTATCTAATCCTGACTTGTACCCCACATCTCCATACAAAAAAAAAGGTGTATACATAAAAAAGAATCAATAGCCATTTATATTAGCCAGGAAATAGGGGTATTTGGTCATTTTTTTGGCCTGGAGTATATTTATGCTTTTTCCTGTGCTCACATGTGATTATGGAGTGATCTTGTTTTTTTTTTCATAATCAATATTTTTTATTATGGTTTTGTGGGGTACAGTTAAGGGTTGGGTGTACAATTAC
>NW_007232507.1:143870-144713 GCF_000164805.1 Carlito syrichta
TGAACAACGCTGCGATAAACATACGTGTGCAGGTATCTTTTTTATAGAGTGATTTGAGTTATTTAGGGTATATTCCCAGTAGGGGGATTGCAGGGTCATATGGGAGGTTGATATTTAGAACTTTTAGGAATCGCCACACTGCTTTCCACAGAGGTTGCACTAGTTTACACTCCCACTAACAGTGTAGAAGTGTTCCCTTTTTGCCACACCCTCTCCAGCAGCTGTTATTTTTTGAGTTGTTGATAATTGCCATTCTGACTGGAGTTAGGTGGTATCTCAGTGTGGTTTTGATTTGCATCTCCCTGATGATTAGTGAAGTTAAACATTTCCTCATGTGTTTGTTGGCTGCTCGGATGTCCTCTTTCAGGATGTTCTGTTCATATCTTTGGCCCATTTTATAATGGGGTTGTTTGTTTTTTTTCTTTTCAGCATGTTTTAGTTCCTTGTAGATCCAGGATGTTAAGCCTTTGTCAGACCTGGTGTTGGCAAATACTTTTTCCCAGTCTGTAGGCTGTCTCTCTGCTCTCTTGATGGTTTCTTTGGCCTTGCAGAAGCTTGTCAGTTCAGTAAGGTCCCACTTGTCTATCTTCTCTCTTATGACCTGTGGGTTTCGGGTTTTGTTCAGGAATTGGATGCCAGTTCCGAATTCCATGAGGGTATTTCCTTCCTTTTCTAAGGTTCTTATGGTTTGAGGTTTTACATTTAGGTTTCTGATCCATTTGGAGTTAACCTTTGTGCATGGGTATAGATAGAGGTCCTGTTTCAATCTTCTGCATGTGGTCAGTCAGTTTTCCCAGCACCATTTACTGAATAGGTTCTCCTCTCCCCAGTGGTAGGTGATGG
>NW_007232507.1:144931-146937 GCF_000164805.1 Carlito syrichta
CCCATATGAATTCCTGTGTTGTTTTTTCTAGGTCTGAGAAGAATGTTGCTGGTAATTTGATGGGTATTGATTGAATTTGTAGATTGCCTTAGGTAAGATGGACATCTTCACAATATTGATTCTTCCAATCCATGAGCATGGGATATTTTTCCACTTGTTTGTGTCAACTTTGATTTCTTTGAGCAGTGTTTTGTAATTTTCATTGTAAAGGTCTTTCATGACTCTGGTTAGGAAGATGCCAAGGTATTTCTTTTTTTGTGTGGCTATTGTGAATGGAATTGTGTTCTTTATTTGAGTTTCTGTTTGTTTATTATTGGTGTAGAGAAATGCAATTGTCTTTTGTACATTTATTTTGTATCTTGAGACTTTGCCAAAGGCCTTTATCAGTGTAAGGAGGTTTTTGACAGATTCTCTTGGGTTTTCAAGGCACACAATCATATCATCTGCAAAGGGAGATAACTTGACTTCCTCTTTTCCTATTTGGATACCCCTGATTGCCTCCTCTTCTCTGATTGCTCGAGCCAGGACTTCCAATACTATATTGAACAGGAGGGGTGAGAGTGGGCATCCTTGTCTTGTTCCAGTTTTCAGGGGAAATGGTTCCATTTAGGAGTATGATGGCTGTGGGTTTCTTATAGATGGCTTTTACTATTTTACTTTTACTATTTTGAGGTATGTTCCCCGTATGCCTAGATGTTCAAGGGTTTTTATCAAGAAGGGGTGCTGGATTTTATCAAAAGCTTTTTCTGCATCTAATGATATAATAATGTGGCCTTTGTTTTGACATCTGTTGATGTATTTAATTACATTTATGGTTTTACGAATGTTGAACCAGCCTTGCATCCCAGGAATGAAGCCTACTTGGTCATGATGGATGATTTTTGAGATGTATTGCTGAATTCAGTTTGCTAGGATCTTGTTGAGAATTTTAGCATCTATGTTCATTAAAGATATCGGCCTGTAGTTCTCTTTCTTTGTTGGATCTTTACCTGGCTTGAGTATCAATGTGATGTTGGCTTCGTAAAATGATTTGGGGAGAGTTCCATCTTTTTCAGTAGCCTGGAATACCTTCAGTAGGATTGGTATCAGCTCCTCCTTAATGTCTTGTAGAATTCTGTTGGAAAGCCATCTAGACCAGGGCTTTTTTTTTGTAGGAAGTTTTCTTATTATGTAGTCGATTTCCTTGATTGTTATTGGTCTATTTAGGGTCTCAATTTCTTCTTGTTCCAATCTAGGTAGATTGTGTGATGTCAGAAAGACCTCCATTTCCTTAAGGTTTTCAAGTTTGTTTCCATACAAGTGTATGTAGTAGTCTCTAATGATCTTTTGCATTTCTTCAGGGTCAGATGTGACTTCATCTTTTGTGTTTCTGATTGTGCTTATTTGGTTTTTCTCTCGTTTTTTCTTGGTCAGTCTAGCTAGGGGACCATCGATCTTGCTTATCCTTTCGAAGAATCAGCTTTTTGTTTCATTGATTTTTTGTATTATCTTTTTGTCTTCTATGTCCTGGATTTGGGCTTTTATTTTGGTGATCTGAATTCTTCTGCTGAAATTAGGGTTTTTGTGGTCTTGCTTTTCCAGCTTCTTTAGGTGGCTTGTTAGGTTGTTAATTTGTGTTCCTCCCATTTTCTTCAAGTGTGTTTGTAGGGATATAAATTCCCCTCTTACTACAGCTTTCAAGGCGTCCCAGAGATTTTGGTAAGAATGTTTCTTCATTTTCATTTGTTTCTGGGTATCTTTTGATCTGTGTTTTGATTTCATAATTGACCCAGGAGTTGTTTAGCATCATGCTGTTTAATGTGCATGTCTTTGTGGGTTTTGGGGGGACTTTGTTGGTGTCAATGTTTATTTTTATTCCACTGTGGTCTGAGAAGGTGCATGGTAGAATTTCGGTCCTTTTAAATTTGCTTATGCTTGATTTATGGCCAATTACGTGGTCGATCTTAGAATACATTCCATGTGGTGATGAGTAGAATGTATATTCTGTGGTCTTTGGATGGAGTGTT
>NW_007232507.1:147320-176007 GCF_000164805.1 Carlito syrichta
TGACCTTTTATCATTATGTAGTGGCCTTCTGTATCTTTTTTGATTTCTAATAGCTTGAAGGGTATTTTGTCTGAAATTAAGATCGCTACTCCTCCTTTCTTTTGTATTCCGTTCGCCTGAAAGTTTGTTTCCCATCCTCTTACTTTGAGTCTGTAGGTGTCCTTTCTAGTGAAGTGAGTCTCTTGAAGGCAATAGATTGTTGCCTGATGGTATTTTATCCATTTTGCCATTCTATGTCTTTTCAGTGGTGCATTTAGTCCATTCACATTTAGGCTAATAATTGAAATGCAAGAGTTGATCCCTGTCATAAGGTTCCTACAGAGTTGTTCCTGCTTGTTTGTTGTCTTTCTTTGGGTTTTGGAGTTGGTTCATGTGTGTTTTTCATTTTTTGCCTGTACTCTTGCGAAGAATGTTGTTGTTATTTTTTCTTTTTCTTCTATGTTCAGTACTTTCTTAAGTGTTTCTTGTAGAGGTGGTCTGGTGGCAGCATAGGTTCTTAGGGATTGGATATCTGGAAAAGATTTGAATTCTCCCTCACTAATGAAGCTTAGTTTGGCTGGGTAGGTTATTCTTGGTTGAAATTGTTTCTCTTTTAGAACTTTGAAGATAGGGCTCCAGGCTCTCCTAGCCTGAAGGGTTTCTGTGGATAAATCTGCTGCTATTCTAATTGGTCTTCCCTGGTAGGTAGTCTGGCCTTTTTCTCTTGCTGCCTTTAGGATTTTTTCTTTTATAGCTACTTTGTTTAGGCAAATTATTATGTGTCTGGGAGTTGGTCTTCTCATTTGTTATCTTGCAGGGGTTCTCTGAATCCCTTGTGTTTGAATTTTTTCATCCTTGATGAGATGAGGGAAGTTTTCTTGAATGATTTCATGAAATGTTTGTTCCAGTGTGGCTTCTGTTTCTCTCTCTGCCTCAGGAATCCCAATTACTCTTAGGTTTGGTCTCTTGAAGTGATCATTCATCTCTTGCAGGTTTTGTTCTATCTTTTTGAGCTTCTTTTCTATGCTTTTGACAGTTTGGGTTAGTTCTGTGTTTTGGTCTTTGAGCTCTGAAATTCTTTCTTCTGCTTGGCTAATTCTTCTTTCCATGCTTATTAGTCTGTTATTCATTTCCATCACAGTATTCTTTACTGCTGTTATTTCTGATCAGCTCCTTCCTATTTTCCTCTTGTCTCTCCTCAATTTTTAAAATTCTCTCCATTAATGTCTTGATGTCTGGTTTGTTGCATGTGACCAGTCATTCTGGGGGTTCTTCATTGTTTGTGTTCCAGAATCTGTTTTCTCAGTGTCTGATCTCCCAGGGTCTTTGTGAGACCTATATTCTTCTTTTGGTTTTTCTTCATTTGTGTGGTTTTCCCCCTCCCTACTTTTTCCTTCCCTCCACGTCACCATCTTCTTTAATTCTGTTATTCAGGGGTAAAGGGATTGGTTTTACTTCTGTTTGTTCAATCTCCTATTCTTTATGTATGCCCTCTTACTTTGTTCAATTCTGGAGTTGCACTGTAGGTTGGGCGTGGTCCTTTTTGAAGTTTTGAGATTTACTTAAGGGGGGAGCTGTGATTCAAAATCTATCTGCAGGTCCTGGTATTCGCTGACAGGTGTGTGGATAATCTGGAACCCACTTCCCACTGCCTTGGAATCTGTCCGTGCAGTGGGGCTGTAGGTTTACTCCCTGAAATAAAATGTGGTTAGCAGAGGGAAGAGAATGGAGCAGACAGTGGGTTGAAGAGGGGGGTGGAGTGATAAAGGAGTAAGGGGGGAAACAAGCATGTGCCAACAAATGGAGAGAGAGACCTATACTGAAACAGATAAAAACAATAGACCACAGCTACAGACGAACCAACTCCCATACAAAAAAAAATAAAACATATAGTGATGCTAACATACAAGCTAACCAACAACCTTATTGGTGTGCTTTTCCTCTATACAAAGATATGGTTTACAGAGAGAAAAAAAGGAAGAGGGGAAAAAAAAGGAACAATACAGTAGGAATAGAATTAAGTCATTAAACTAACAGAATCAATGAAGCACACTCTGAGACTTTTTGTTTAAGTCCAATGTCCTTTCAGTTCTGATTTCTAGCCTTCTTTTCAAGCTGGTAAATTAGTTTGCAGTTGGGGTCAGTTGCCCCTGGTCTGCTGTGAAGGACAGTTCAGATCACCCTCCGTTCACCACTCTGGCCTATGTCTTTTTCGAGCTTGTTTCTCCCGTTTCGGTGTTGTTACCTTGAATCGCCAGCAGGTGGTGCTATCACAGCTGCTCACCCCAGAGGGGTGGGACGACAGGAACTGGCAGAGACTGGAGATGAATGCCTGCCTCAGGGCACAGGCAGGAGACTCACGGCGGGCAGGACGTCTCGGTCACAGGAGAGGTGGCAGCGATCCCAGCAGATCTTCCCTGAAGGGGCTTCAAGGACTGAAGTCGTGGATCACCTCCAGCCCGGGTGGTGTGATGTGCTACTGGTGGCGGTGGCGGCGGCAGCGTCTGCCCTGCAGTGGCTGTCCAGTCTGCTGCGATCCCCTAGCGGTGGCAATGGCCGAGCTCCGTATGAAGAGCAAGCTGCGATGTTGGAGTCCGCAGCCCCCAGGGCGAGAGCCAGAGACCCACTGCAGTTCTCCTTTGCAGAGGGTTTCACAGACCAGGTTGCCCCGTCGCCATCTTGCCGGAAGTCCCCTATTTTTTTTTTTTTTGAGTTGGAGTCTCAGTCTGTCACCCAGACTGGAGTGCAGTGGCTGCTCCTGGCCGCTGCAGCCTTGACCTGCTGGGCTCCATGATCCTTCCACCTCAGCCTTCTAAGTAGCTGGAACTACAGGCATGTGCTACCATGCCCAGCAAATTTTTTTGATGTATTGTAGAGATGAGGTCTCGCCAAGTTGCCCAGGTGGGTCTCAAAAGTTCACCTATTTTTAAAATACCTTTTCTTTGGGCATGAATGTGTATAATCTGCATCCCCCTCCCTTTTCTTTCTTCTTTTGTTTTTTTGTTTTCTGTTTATGTGTGTATGAATGATTGAGTGTTCATCTTTCAATTCTTTTGTTGGTGATGGTTTATTTTTGCTCTTTTGTTCTTCTCTTTTATTATTATTTTTTAGTTTAAGGTGTGTGTCAATATATGTGTGAGGGTTCAATCTGAATTCCTTTTTTTTTCAGCTTTTTTGTTTTTCTTCTCCATTCATTTTGTCTAGGTGTATGTGTGTGTTTAGTTTTTCTGAGAGGTTTCTTTTTATTGTTATTATTGTTTGTTTTGTTTCACTTTGTTGTTATGAAATATCTATCTGCAAAACCAATAATAGCCTGCTGAAATAGCTTGCTTGACATGAGTAAGTAACTCCATTTTGTAACAGATCTTCCATCTTAGCCTATAGATGACCCCCTTATGTAACCTTCTCATAATTATACCACACACCCACATTCCTGTGCCCCTCAGTGATGGGAAACTCCCTATTTGCGTAAATTCTGTAACCATTCGTACCTCTTACTAATCATACAGTTTGCCAAGAAATATCAATCAAACTGTACAGCTTATGTAATGTTTACCTTTAAAAACCCACTAGTCACTCTGTTTGAGGTTGAGAGTTCTTTGGGTCACTACTCCGCTCTTTGTCACCAGCGTCAATAAAGGACTCACAATTCGACCCTGAGTGTTGGTGTCATTTCTCGCAATCCAGCTATAACATTTGGTGGCCCTGGTGAGATAGCTGCCAACTTTGGGAGGTGGCCTCACTCCAGCTCTCCCCGGCTCAGTGGGGAAGGTGTAGAGGAAGCACCCCCTGGGATGTTCCAGGGCCCCATAACCTCTCACCTGGCTTGGAGGGAGTTGGAACGACTATTGGCTTCCCATTGCTTCAAAATTCCTGAGTCCATCTATATTCTCCTAGGAGGTAAGAATCTGTTTTGTTCTGCTTGTGGCCACAATTCTGTTTAAGGGAGTCACAGCCTGATGAGGTCACCCTTTGGACAATATTCATTAGGCTAAGACATTGGCTGAATAGAGTCCTCTGGTTTTCTGCCCTGAGGTTGTTCCAGGGATCTGATCTGTAACTCTTCTGACTTGGTCCCGCTGAGCCCTGTCTGTCATTATGTTTTAATTGTTTGTTTATTGTCTCATCATTGTTTATTATGGGTACACAGAATTCACGACCTGTCGGTTTTCTGCCTGACAAGGTTGCTCCTTAGACATTGTTTGTTAAGCCAAGACATTGGCTAAACAGAGTCTCAGTTTAGTATCTGGTTTCTGTTTGGGTACCCACTTTGACTTCTATCCACCTATGGTATTTCTATATCCCTGTCATCCTTGGCCTCTTTCCCTGCTTTGCATTCTTGCTGTGCTCTTTGCTACAGGGCTTGCTTCTGCTACACCTTGAGATTGACATTTAGGCTATACACTTCTATTAGCCTTTGCTTCTCTCTTTGTAATTGGAGGTCTACTTCTCCTCAGGTGCCTCCTATAATTTACTGGGTTTTAACAATATGGGGTCTAAGGCCTCCAAATCTACAAGAGCCCTGGATTGTATGTTAAGAAATAGTGGCTCAGTCTATAATCCCAGCACTTTGGGAGGCTGAGATGAGTGGATTGCCTGAGCCCAAGGGTTCGAGACCCGCCTGGGTAACCTGGCAAGACCTCATCTCTACAATAAACAAAAAACTAGCTGGGCATGGTATTGCACGCCTGTAGTTCCAGCCACTTGGAAGGCTGAGGCGGAAGGATCACCAGAGCCCACCAGGTCAAGGCTGTGGTGGCCGTGAGCATGCCACTACACTCATCTGGATGATGGAGTGAGATGCCAACTCAAAAAAAAAAGAAACTTCTCTGTCAGGCTCACAGAGAATTACAGAGTATGTCTTTCAAAGGGCAAGCTCCGGACCCTCTGCAAAATTGATTGGTAATGTTGGATGGCCCTCTACAGGGTCTCTGGATGTTCATGTTACTTGGGTTAAATTTGTTTTGTTTGTTCTGTTTATGGCCATAATTCTGTTTTCTGGTTTCAGAGCCCTGATTTTAATTTTTTTTTAGTTTTCTCTAAGTTTGTTTTTGTCTTTCTTTCTCCCTTTTCTATTGCATTGCTTATACAATTCAGCCAGTTCTAACTAAAAAAATAAACATCATTTAAACCTGCACAGCTTTTATTGAACTGCCTACTGGGACAAAGTTTAGCTATGCAAGCTGGTTCCAATTTTGTCAGAAATATAATTTAAATTTGGATATTTTAAAAATAATGATAAACTTGTTACTGTTTCATGGCTACATTTTTTTTAAGTTATTGCATCTAGATTTGTTTAATTATGTTTAATGTATACCTGTTATATGCTTTGTCCAGCATGCTACCAAATTGGCTTTCAAGTAAATGAGTACTCATAAAATGCATATGACTTTAATGATTAACAATAATATAAAATATATATCTTTAAAACTGTCAGCATACATTTCGTCAAATGTTAGAAAATTACAAGCCTAGCCAAGACCAGGATAATCTCTATTTATATAACTGCTTTGTTATAAGTATGACTAATTTAAAATTGTTGGTTCCAAACCACTAAACCTTCTGAATTATCAGTAAAATGCTAAAAACTGGTCAGGAAATAGTTTTCATAAGTAATTAAGCAAGCTGCTATAAATAGATAAAAATATAAATAAAACAATGCTATGGGTAAACTCTTCATGTGATTGAAAAACTCTCAAAATTATTTTAAAGGTCCATTAAGTGTCTAAGTTACTTTCAATTTTAAAAAGGTGCTATAATATGGAAAAAAATACAGGGACAACAGAGTCCAAGCATGTCATCATCAATGGTATATAAAAATCAAGATAAAAACCACAAAGAGAAATTTATAAAAAAATCTTGGTATATAATCAAGTTAGTTATAATTTTTTCTCCTGCTGTTAATATAACTGCACTGTCTTTTGTTTCTCCACCCAAACTTGCAAGTGCTGTAGTAAATTTTATTTCCAAATTTACCATATGTCAACGTGTTAATGTTAAATAACACCACTATTTGTTATATCAGGCTTGCTAAAGTTATATTTTATAAACAAACCAAAAAATCACCTGTTGTGCCTAATTAGCCTGCTCTTATAAAACAGGTAAAGCTTTAAATGCTAACATCTTCCATAACATAGTAAGATTTAAAAACTGGCATACGCCTAGTATATCTGCCAGATAGATAATGTACTGGGTACTGTATGTGAACACAGTAAAGATGAAAATGGATCACTCTCCACCTAGTGGCTGCATTGTGGTTCTAGTTGTAAGATGTGGACAATTTGTGTCTTGCAACTAAAACTACAATTTAGTAATTTTTAAAGGTTCTTAACAACTTTGCCCATTCATAATTATAAATAAGTAGGAGCAGATCATTACACATCCATGTGGTCTGTTCACTCAAAAGGGCTTTGCATCAGACTGTCACAAACAGAGAAGTGGTTAAAAAGTTTCATATGTATATTTTTTAAAAAATGAGCTTTTAATTTTTTTTATCCACAACAAAACAGTGTCAGCATGGAGGTCAGCAGAACCAGAGGGCCAAAGAGGCACCCCAATTGGCAGTCGCAATTAGCAACCAAAACTCCAAGTGCCCATCAAAGACCTGGCAAAAACAAACCTGCTAAGGGGATGGTGTCCATTGCTCACGGGTACAGTCTGTGGGGGCACTAAAAGCATAGTTGCCCCAAAGAAGCCTAACCTGCTGGACCTTGTCCACTGTATAGGTCAATAAGCCATTGGGAAGCATGTGCACTCTCTTCTGAAATAATGGCCACATATGGAGGCCTGCAAACCTACTAAACTGCCTGGCACTGGGTCACCATCACCCCAGCAACCCCCCAAGTAAACCAGGGTGCTGGAATCTAAATTAATTTTTAATTTAACACAGGTGCCAGCCTTTTGGTCCTGGCCATCCATATTGAAATCAAATAGCTTTATCCAAAAAAATTTCACCCTCTACTTATCAGAAGGGAAAAAAAATAGCCTTGGGGCTGCTAGGACAAAAGTATGGTCCAGCCCAAGGATAAAAGTATGGTCCAGATATAAAGGCAGTAACATACTTATCTAAACAATTGAACAATACAACAAAAGGGTGGCTGTCTTGCCTTCGGACCCTAGCAGCCACTGCCATATTAACTTAAAAAAATTAATAAAATTACTTGTAGACAGCATATTAATATGCACATTTTTGTTCTACAGTAACTTGCCATTAAAAAAAAGTAAAGGGGCTGTATTTCCTTATTAAAGTACTACTATAAATAATTTACAAAAAATATTTCAACTTACATTAATACATTAAAGGCTTTGGATGGAATTACTTTCTCTTTTCCAGCATTGTTTCTGGGACAATGGCCTTTTTCATCATTGTTTATCTAATAATTTCTGCCTGTGCTTTTGCTTGATATTTTATTAAATCCAACTAATATTTGGTTAAGGTCCCATTGTTTCCTATATGTACCCTTGGAAATAAATAGGTAGGGGACATCTCTACAGCCTACCTCAGCAGGAAGAAGTTACAAAAGATTGATCTTCACCCCAGTTCCCAGAACCATAAAAATATTTCCAAGGGCAAAAATGAGACATAAAAGAACAGACTAAAAGTGAGAAGCCATTTTTATTTTGATCCTAAACCTTACCACAATAATAAAAATAGAAGCTGTGTCCTTAAAAAAAAAAAATACCCCAGGTAAAAAAAATAACTTTGCCAACTTTATTTTTTAAAAAAACCCAGACTTCTCAAGTATAACCCATATAGACCCATGCCAATGTACCCCTTCCTTAAAAAATTACCAATCAGTCCCTGTTAAAGTATCTCTAGTCTCTACAACAGGTCCAGGCAAATGTACACTCCAGTGTTTGTGCTGTCTTACCCACTCTGTCCTCCACTCCAGCCTTATGACCTGGTTTTCATTAAGAGTTCCAGAAAGGACTAACTCCTGCCTGGAAGGGACCATTTCTCATCATCCTCACCACTCCAACAGTAACCAAGGTCAATGGGATACCAGCCTGGAATCACCACACTTGAGTCAAAAGGGCCAGGGAAACTGACCTAACTCCACCAGTTCATGTCATTGACTGTGCTGTGGCAGCAAGGGATCCCAAATATCCACCCCCTGCTCAACAAGGGAAAACAGCCACCGTTCAGTCAAATGGACTGCAAACAAGGACTCCAAGAACCCTCTCAAAGTTACCTTTCGATGTACATTTAAATGATGAGAATCAAAAGACTGGTTGCTAATTTCATTTTAAATGTATTGTACTCATCCTTTACCTCTTGTTTTTGTAATCCCACTTGTTTTGGATTTTGGCATAGAACTGCTTACTGTAGCTCCTGCAGATTGAAAATGTGGCAAAAAGTCCCTGTTAATGCTATGCTCACAATAAGTTTAACTTAGTTTATCTTACTTGGAGAGTCTAAAGGTACCCTGTGTTTTTTCTCCCTAACATCTTTCACAACAGGAAAGGTCCTAGCTATCCAAAACTGGACCCACAGTTCACCTCCGGTCCAGTTTAAGGTAAACCTTCCTGACCTGCTACAAATAGAAAAAAAAGTCTATCTGGAAACCTGTACGGTAGCCAAAACCCTTACTACACTGAATCATGTACATAGTGGGCAACCCCCCAATTATGCAAGGGATGTAGACTTTTATCTCTGCCCCAGTAACCCTACTGACCACAGTTGTAATTGGGAAAACAACTTCTTTTGTCCAGACTGGATATGCGTCACCATTGCAACTTATAGTGGAGGCCTAATAACACATTTACCTACAAAGCCATGGTCAAACCAACATGGCCATTTGCAAAGCTGAACAACCCTTTGTTTGGTTACCACCAACCTCTTTCTCAGCCTCTGCCTTCTGCCAGCCAAGCCACTACCCCAGGTGCACCTCAACAGCTCCCGCGTTCATCTTGACCACTTCCAAAACTGGCCCACCAACCCCCTAGTCTTTTTCCTATGTTAACTAATATGAACCATATGTTTAATGTTACTATGCCTCAGTTGGCCTCAGATTGCTGGCTTTGCTTAAAGCCAAAACCTCCTTACTATGTGGGCCCAGGAGTTGAAACTCCTATCATATGGAGAACTAACTGCACTCTGGAACTAGTGCAATTACTCTAGGTAATGTAACTGGTAAAGCCTCCTGCCTTGTAACTCCAGGTTTCAATCTAACAACTTCTCCATTCTCTGATATTTGCAACTTATCCCTCACCCTAACATGGCTGAATCCCTGGCATACACGGCCCTGGCCAACACCTGGTTAGCTAGTCCTACAGGTCTTACAAAATGTGCTACTACCAAAAGGTAAATTAATCAGTCTACCTTGTACTGTTCATGTGCTGCCTCAAGTTTATGTTTATAGTCGTCCTGAAGAAACTCTTCTGCTCAACCCCCAGGTCTTCCAATTGCTTGTTCAAAATGTGCTGTTCCATTGGTAGTACCTGCCTTAGTTGGGCTAAGTATAGCAGGAACAGCTGTAATTGGCACTGCCTCCCTGGTCCGTGGAGAACTGGGTTTATCTAACCTTGCCCAGGAAATTGATGGCAACCTGGAGAGTCTGCAATTTGCCATAGACCACCTCCACAACCAGGTGGAATCCTTGACTGAAGTGGTCCTTCAAAATTGTAGAGGGTTATCCCAAGGGGGAATCTGTGTAGCCCTTGGAGAAGCTTGTTGCTTCTATGCCAACAAATCAGGGGTTATTAAAAATACTCTTCAAAAGGCTAGAGAAAATTTAAACAACGACAAAAAGAAAAAGAAACTAATAAATCCTGATTCCAGGCCCTGTTTGGTTGGAACCCATGGTTAACACTTTTGTTACTAATCTAGTTGGACCCCTCATACTTCTTCTCCTCGGTCTCCTTATTGCACTCTGTGTAACAAATTGGATTATCTGTTTTGTCAAACAATGAATCAGTTCTGTGAAAATTATGTATATGGGACCCCAGTATAATAATATACTTATGACAGATGAGTCAACACATTGACTCATAAACAACTAAAAGAGGGGAATGAAATATCTATCTGCAAAACCTATACTAGCCTGCTGAAATAGCTTACTTGACATGAGTAAGTAACTCTATTTTGTAACAGATCTTCCATCTTAGCCTACAGATGACCCCCTTTTGTAACCTTCTCATAATCATACTGCACACCCACATTCTTGTACCCCTCGGTGACTGGAAACTCCCTATTTGCATAAACTGTGTAACCATCCATACACCTAATCATATGGTTTGCCAAGAAATATCAATCAAACTGTACAGCTTATGTAATGTTTACCTTAAAAAAAACCCACTACTCAATCTGTTCAGGGCGGAGAGTTCTCTGGAACACTAGTCCACTCTTGGTCACCGGTGTCAATAAAGGACTCACAATTCGACACTCTCTGTGTGTTGATGTCATTTCTTGCAATCCAGCTACAACAGTTATTCCAGTTTGTCTTGGGGTGTGTGTGTATGTCTGTGTGTGTGTCCAATTGTTTTTTACTTTGGTTTCTGCTTTCATTGTTCTGGTTTTTTTTTTTTCTTCTTCTTCTTTTTATTCTTGCTCATGTTATTTCATTCTATTTTTCTCTGTGCTCCTCATTGCTGTCACTGTATCTTGGACTCAGGGGGTACACCATATACCCACTGCATTGTCATATAGAGTGGTGGTGGACAGTGGGTCTCAGGGAACATATACCACAATTAGTGAATGTTGTAATTTGCATGTAGTTTCTGAATCCTAGCTCCCCATTCCCTTCCTTATTTACTTTCAAAACTACAAAAAACAGCAAAGCTTCCCACCCACAGTCCTGTTACAAAATAGAACAAATCCAGAGCCTGAATCAGGGACGAATAGAGGGCTGTGCAAACATCAGAAAGGAAAGCCTCTCCAGCTGACACTGAATAACAAAACTAAAGAGAATATTAAGAGATTGATCACAAATGAGGAAAAAACAAAGGAAGACCACAGGTAATTGCAAGTGTAACAAAGAGAAAACTCCTGAAAAAAATCAGACCTCAGAGACCAAACAATGGAAGTCACCAACAACTGGCCCCAGAATATGATGGGGATTAGGGAATGGATGGAAAGAGTGAATAAGACTCAAGAAAGACAAGATGCAACACTGAAATAACTTGTAACAGAGATTTTGGCAATAAAAAATTCAATCCAGGAAATAAATAACAAGATGACAAGAATGGGAAACAGAATTAATCTACCAAAAAAAGAATTTCAGAACTTGAAGACCAGAACATGGAATTAACCTGATCTGTGAAAAAACATAGAAAGAAGACTCAGAAAGAAAGAACAGAGCCTACAAGAGAGGTGCAATTATATCAAGAGGCCAAACCTACACCTGATTGGTATCCCAAAAGATGAAAGGGAAATGGATAACAAATTAGAGCAAGTATTCCAGGAAGTAAACCAAGAAAACTTTCCCCATGTCACCAGAGATGTGACCAGCCAAACACAAGAGATACAGAGAGCCCCCACAAGACATCAAATGAGAAGATCAATCCCTAGACACACAGTAATTTACCTAAACAAAGTGTGCACAAAAGAAAAAATCCTACAGGCAGCAAGAGAGAAAGATCAGACTACCTACCAGGGAAAACCAATCAGAATAGCAGCAGACTTATTAGTAGAAACATTACAAGCAAGAAGAGACTGGAGTCCAATATTCAAAGTCCTCAAAGATAAACAATTTTAACCAAGAATTTCCTACCCAGCCAAACTCAGTTTCATCAGTGATGGAGAATTAAAATCCTTGCCAGACACCCAATCCCTAAGGGATTATGCAGCTTCTAGACCAGCTCTATAGGAGACATTTTAAAAGGTATTAAGCACAGAAGAAAGAAAGAAAGAAAAAAGGATGACCACACACTTCACAAGAGAACAGCAGAGCACAGAATCAATAGAGAATATAGTGCAACAATAAACTTGAAAACACACATATACATAAATCCCAAAGCCAAAAGAAAATAAGCAAACAAAAAACTTTTTTTTTGAGTTGGAATCTTACTCTGTTGCCCAGACTGGAGTGCAGTGGTATGTTCCCAGCAACCGCAACCTCAACCTGCTGGGCTCCAGCAATCCTTCTGCCTCAGCCTTCCAAGTACTGGAACTATAGGTGTGCACTACCATGCCGGGCTAATTTTTTATTTATTGTAGAAATGAGGTCTTGCCAAGTTGCCCAGGCTGGTCTTGAACCTGTGTGCTCAGGTAATCCACTTGCCTCGGCCTCCCAAAGTGCTGGGATTACAGGCTGATCCACCGAGCCCGGCCAACAAAAAACTTTATAAGACCCTTATGACAGGGACAAACAATCACTTTTCAATAATCCACTTGAATGTGAATGGACTAAATGTACCACTGAAAAGACACAGAATGGAAAAGTGGATAAAAAGCCATGACCCAATTATTTGCTGCCTCCAGGAAACTCATCTCACCACAAGGGACACACACAGACTCAAAGTTAAAGGATGGAAAACGTATTTCCAGGCAAATGGATCACAAGAGAAGGCAGGGGCTGCAATCTTATGATCAGACAAAACAACCTTACGCTATCAAAAATTTAAAATATACAAAAGGACACTACATAATGATAAATGTTTCAATCTACCAACAAGATATATCCATCCTAAACATATATACACCCAACACAGGAGTACCACTTTATAGAGTAACTAGTAAGTAAACTAAAAAAGGATATTGACTCTAACACTATTATAGCAGGGGACTTGACTACCCCACTAACAGCCCTAGTTAGATCACTGAGGCAAAAAAATCAACAAGAAGATCCAGAACCTAAACTTGACACTCGACCAAATGGACTTAATAGATACTTACAGATTATTTCACCCAACAACCACAGAATATACATTCTACTCATCATTACATGGAATATACTCCAAGATCAATCATATCCTAAGTCATAAATCAAGCATAAACAAATTCCATAAGGTTGAAATAATGCTATGCACCTTCTCAGACCACAGTGGAACAAAAATAAATATCAACACCAACAACATTTCCCCAAAGCCCACAAAGACATGAACACTAAACAGCATGATGCTGAACAACTACTGGGTCAACACTAAAATCAAAGCAGAAATTAAAAGATTCCTGGAAACAAATGAAAATGAAGAAACATCTTACCAAAACCTCTGGGATGCTATGAAAACAGTGCTAAGAGGGGAATTTATATTTCTATGAGCACACATCAAGAAAATAGAAAGATCATAAGTTGAGAGCCTAACAAATCACCTAACAGAGCTAGAAAGGGAAAACCATCAAAACCCTAACTTTAGCAGAAGAATCCATATCACCAAAATAAGAGCCCAAATACAGGACATAGAAGACACAAATATCACAGAAAATATCAACAAAACAAAAAGCTGGTTCTTTGAAAGAATTAACAAGATTGATGGGTCCCTAGCAAGAATGATCATGAAAAAGAGAGAAAAAGCCCAAATAAACACAATCAGAAATACAAAAGATCAATTTACAACTGATCCCAAAGAAATACAAAAGATGACCGAGATTACTATGTACACCAATATGGAAACAAACTTGATAACCTAAATGAAATGGAGAATTTCCTGACATCACACAACCTCCCCAGGTTGAAACAAGAAGACAATGAGACACTAAGTAGACCAATAACAACCCAGGAAATTGACTCTGTCATAAGAAAACTATCTACCAAAAAAAGCCCTGGCCCAGATGGCTTTCCAGCAGAATTCTACAAAACGTACAAGGAGGAGCTGATATCAATTCTATTGAAAGTATTCCAGGCAATTGAGAAAGATGGAATTCTCCCCAAATCATTTTATGAAGCTAACATAACACTGGTACCCAAACCAGGTAAAATCCAACAACAAAAAAAGAGAACTACAGGCCAATATTCCTTATGAACATAGAGACAAAAATCCTCAACAAGATTCTAGCAAATTGCATTCAAAAACACATGTCAAAAATCATCCACCATGACCAAGTAGGCTTCATCCCCAGGATGCAGGGTTGGTTCAACATTCGTAAGACCATAAATGTCATTAAATACATCAACAGATGTAAAAGGAACCATGTGATTATACCATTAGATGTAGAAAAAGCTTTTGATAAAATCCAGCATTCCTTCTTGAAAAAACCCTCAAACACTTAGCTATAAAATGAACATACCTCAAAATAGTAAATGCCATTGACAATAAACCCACAGCTAACATATTGCTAAATGGACAGAAACCGGAAACATCTCTCCTGAAAACTGGAACAAGACACGACTGCCCATTCTTACCCCTCTTGTTCAATATTGTGTTGGAAGTCCTAGCTCGGGCAATTAGACAAGAGAAGGAAATCAGGGGTATCCAAATAGGAAAAGAGGAAGTCAAGTTATCCCTCTTTGTTGACGATATGATCCTATACCTTGAAAATTCCAAAGAATCTGTTCAAAACCTGCTTGCACTGATAAACGACTGTGGTAAAGTCTCAGGGTACAAAATAAATGTGCAAAGAATAGTTGCATTTCTACACAAAAACAAGCAGGCAGAGAACCAAATAACAAGCAGGCAGAGAACCAAATAAAAAGCACAATCTTATTCACAGAACCACAATCAATCAATCAATCAATCAATCAATCAATAGGAAATACCTTGGCATCTTCTTAACTAGAGATGTGAACAACCATTACAATGAAAACTACAAAACACTGCTCCAAGAAATCCAAGAAGACACAAACAAATGGAAAAATATTCCATGCTCATGGACAGAAAGAGTCAACATTGTTAAGACATCCATCCTACCAATGGCAATCTACAGATTCACAATACCCATTATATTTCCAACCTCATTCTTCTCAGACCACGAAATGACAATACAGAAATTCATATGGAAACATAAATGACCACGATTAGCCAAAACAATCCTTAGCAAAAGAAACAAAGCAGGAGGCATCACACTTCCAGACTTAAAACTTTACTATAAGGTTACAGTAATCAAAACAGCCTGGTATTGGTACAAGAACAGGCATATAGACCGATGGAACAGAATAGAGTTCCGGAAGCAAAGTCTCAATTTCTCAACCAACTCATCTTTGACAAAGCCTCCAACAATGATCACTGGGGAGAGGAGAACCTATTCAGTAAATGGTGCTGGGAAAATTGGTTGATCACATGTAGAAGACTGAAACAGGACCCCTACCTATCATCATACACAAAAATTAACTCTAAATGGATCAAAGACCTAAACGTAAAACCTCAATCTATAAAAATCTTAGAAAATGCAGGAGACACCTTATGGAAATTGGAACTGGCAACCAATTCCTGATCAAAACTCTAAGTGCCCATACCATAAGAAATAAGATAGACAAATGGGACCTCATCAAACTGACGAGTTTCTGCAATTCAAAAGAAATCATCAAGAGAGCAGGGAGACAGCTCACAGAATGGGGAAAAATATTTGCAATTGTATATCTGAGAAAGGCCTAACACTTAGGATTTACAAGGAATTCAAATGTGCCGAAAAGAAAAAAACAAACAGCCCCATTAAAAAGTGGGAAAAGACATGAATAGACACTTCTCAGAAGAAGATATATGGGCAGCCAACAGACACATGAAAAAGTGCTCAGCCTCACTCATCATCAGAGAAATGCAAATCAAAACCACATTGAGATACCACCTAACCCCAGTAAGAATGGCTATCATTAATAAAACAACAACAGATGCTGGCAAGGATGGGGAGGCAAATTAGTGCAACCTCTTGGAAGACAGTGTGGCAATTTCTGAAAGAACTAGAAAATGACCTTCCATATGACCCAGCAATTCTCACATTGGGAATATACCTGGAGGAATTCAAATCATTCTACAAAAAAGAAACCTGCACACGCATGTTTGTTGAAGCTCTATTCACAACAGTAAAAACATGGGACTAACCATGCTGCCCATTGAAGCCGGACTGGATAAACAAAAAATTGTGGTACATATACACAATGGAATATTATGCATCCATAAAGAAGGACGAACATATGGATTTTGCAGCAACTTGAATGGATTTAGAGTCTATCATACTCAGCAGTCTATCACAGAAACAAAGAACAGAGTACCATATGTTGTCACTCATAAGCAGACCTTGGACAATTATCATAATACTATAAGAAAGAGATTGACAATAGTGGGAAACTGCCGGAGGTGGGGGGCAGGATTGGCAGTTGGGGGAGACTGCCAGGGGAGGAAGGGACAAACTTCATTAACAGGGGTACCTGCATAATCAACATTTGTATGCCTATTTCTGAATTGTACCCCAAACCTTTCAGTTAAAAAATAAAATAAAAAAAAGAATTTACAGGAGGCACAAATGGCGACCAGTCAGCTAAGAAAGAATCCACACCTTGGGCAGTCCAGCAAGCAGTTTTATTATTATTTTTATTTTATTTTATTTGTGAGAGAACAGGATTTACTGAGGGGACAGAAAAGTTCCCCCAGTGGGAAGGGACCTGAAGGGATTGCCCCTTTTTATTATTTTTGAGTTGGAGTCTCACTCTGTCACTCAGGCTGGAGTACAGCAACATGCTCACAGACACCACAGCCTCGACCTTCTGGGCTCAGGCGGTCCTTCCATCTCAGTCTTCCAAGAAGCTGGAACTACAGGCATGCGCCACTAAGTCTGGCTAATTTTTAAATTGATTTTAGAGATAAGGTCTCACCAAGTTGTCCAGGCTGGTCTTGAACCTGTGGGCTCAGGCAATCCTCTCACCTTGGCCTCCCAAACTGCTGGGGTTATAGTTGTGAGCCACAGCGCTGGGCCTCAGTAAGCAGTTTTATAATCAAGCAAGTTAATTATTCAAATTGTTATATGGTGTTCACAATTACAGTGAGTAAGGGTGCTGCCCACATTGTTCTTAGTTTTGCTGGATCACCTGCATCTGTGACTCACTACTGGGAATTTGTATATCCTGCAGAGAACAGCTTGGCCAGAGGCAGCTCTGAGGGAGTGGACAGAGAGAAGCTAGGTATAGAGGGATAAAGAGAAATTGTCTCTATCCAGACAATTACCTCACAGAAGTATGAGGGATGACATGAGACTTCTGGATTGTTTGATGT
The DNA here is from genome assembly GCF_000164805.1 of Carlito syrichta. Taxonomy (NCBI): domain Eukaryota; kingdom Metazoa; phylum Chordata; class Mammalia; order Primates; family Tarsiidae; genus Carlito; species Carlito syrichta. The sequence continues at coordinate 164,382 of NW_007232507.1, forward strand.
GATAGAAGGGGGGATTTGTATTGAGTTAGGAAAAACTGGAAGACCAGGTGTGGAGTAGATGAATATGAATGCAGTTGCTGACATGAAACATCCAAGTGGAGATGTCAGGGAGGCGGCTGTACACAGAGGACCTCCCAGGAGAGGCTGGAAAGGTCAATTTTGCAACTCAGCTCTGCAGACATGGTCACTGAAGTCGAAGACATGGCTGATAAGGCCCAGGAAAAGAGCCACAAAGGAGGCATGCACATAAGGCCCCACTGCATGACAATAACATCTTTGGAACAGCCTTGAGGTGCCTGTCCTTGTCCCAAGGGCACACAGTGCAGCCCAGGAATGCCAGCTGGAAAGGGGAACAATATCTCCTGCTGTTGGGTTGGAGTTCTAGTCACTGTGGTCCCACCTGATTTCAGAACTGTCAGAGGAGATCCTGCGAGCAAAGAGGCCAAGGCCAAGGCCAATGAAAGGCACGCAGGCATCAGGCAAGACCCTCAGAGGCCAGGCCTGGCCTTCCCTCCCAGTATCCCTGTGGAGCAGTAGGGCATCTGGCTGGGCTCCCTCCAGGCAGGACTGTTGGAGCAGTATGAGCCAAACCATGGGTCAAGTCCGGGGGGGGTTTCAATTCACCCTAGGCCCCAATCTGACTGGAAGAGTGGGACCAGGAAGGATGGAAATGGGCAACCTCTCCATTTGCCTCCCCACTCTCTCTGGTAAGAGGTCCTTCTCGAGAGGGAGGGCTATGGAGGTTTGTGGGCCCTGACACATGCACTATGCCAGTGGAAAGTCCATGAAGCCAAACTTGGCCTCTGAGAAGCACCTCTCCCAAGATGAGTCTGCTTCTCTCTGCCCTCCAGGTACCACTTGGGGAGGCATCCTCACCAGAAGGAAGAACCAGAGGCATGCAGGTTTGTGGACAAGGATGCCCAGGCCTGTGGAGCTGCCCTTCTGTACTACTCGGCGCCCTTTGTCCCTTCACCCCCACGGTGCCAACTGCCAGTCTTGCAGAGAAAGTCTCTCAACAGCCCCAAAGGCATGAGCAGCACAGCTGGTAGGCAGCATGGACTGTGCAGAGAATAAGCCATTTTGAATGGTGGCTTTAGGCCAAGGGAGCAGTGAACTCAGGGCTGGGTGTGGGCCAGACACTGGATGCAGGACCCATTTCCTCCAGCCACAGCCTGCCAGCATCCTCTAGCCCCCTGTAGGGAATCGCCTTTTCAGGTACCAGGTTGGGCTGTGTCCCTGGAGTATCCTCCTGCTCCCCCAACCAAGCCTGGCCTCAGCATCCTTCTCCTTGCTGGACTTCTCCAGCCAAGCTGCAACAGGGGGACATCTGAGCCTCAAGCACGTGTCACTAGCAGCAGGTACCCCACCTATTTTTCATCCCCCAAACCTCGCTTCCTCCAGTTTTATGCCCAAGAACTGGTTTCCTGGACTTAGCTTGCCTTGAACGCAAGGAGGCAATGCAAGCAGACCTCACTCCAATGGTGTCAAGGCCCTTAGCTAGATGGTAAAGAGCTTCCTGGTGATGGTAGTTTGGGGAGGGAGGTGTGTGGCTGGAAAATGGTCAAGCAGGGAGCAAGGCTCTGCTCATCTGCATAGTAGGAAGCAGGAAGAAAGCCGTGAAGGGACTCTCCCAAGAGAAATCACCGTCCCTAGCCTGGAGAAGACTGGGGGATGAGGTCAGGTTCTCTTAGGAGTCAGAAGGAGAGCAAGGTATGGTTGGCATGAGCCAGCACAGCCCTAGTCTGCCCACATCCAGGGTCTCTCTCATCCCTTCCTTCTTCCTTCTTTCTTTGCAGCAGTCCAGGGCAGTCTCCTCAAGCCAATGAGCAGGAGAGGTGCTCCCAAAAGCACCTTCACCAGGGACCCCCATCAGAAGCTCCTACATGCATCCCCTACCCTGGGAGCTGAGGTATCTGCCCTTACTCACACATCCCCAGAGAGCAGCCTGCTGCCCACGAGATTCCTGTCACCACTGGCAGGAGACACAGCAAGATGCTCATACCCCCAGTCCCTGCCACTGGCCTCAAGTGCAGGCCATGTCCTGGGGCACTCTGCCTTCTGAGGGAGGCACCCCATCAGGGTTCTGTTGTGAGGACAGGGTGGTGGGAGAGGGGGACTATCACTTACAGACATCTGTCCTGTCTTCGTTTCCAAGGACCCTGGTTCCCATCTCTCTAGTTTGAACTAGAAAGTACACATACTTGACTGGAATCTGGCTGCAAGCACAGCCCCTCAAGCAGCTTCTGTCATCAGAAAGGCCTGTCTTCTCACAGAGCTGGACTTAAGGACAGAATATCATAAGAGGGTAAGTTCACTGCAGGACTAGAAGGACATCTTCAGAGAGAGGCCAGCCTGCCTGCCCTTGAAGAGCAACAAGTGGACATGGCACTTCTTTGAAAACTCCCACCCATAATACTTGCAGGGCCCAAGGCACAGGTAAAAATGGAAGCCCACATACTATGTGCTATGTATCTACTGCTCGAAAGGTTACAAACCCAGCCAACAAACTGTGAAGTACACATGCTCTATCATTCAGCCTCAACAAATATGTCTTCATGACAACCAGGTGGCTAGCTGGCACTTAGAATGCAGACTCCTTGAATTCTGTGCTCATATGGGGTAGCACTGGGTGAGCAGGCCTCAGTTTATAGTCTAGCTCCTTGCTCCATCCCATGATGGAGAGGAGCTTATAGTTTAGCTCTTTGTTCCACATGAGAGGCTTTGGGTACATCCAAGACGATTCCCAGTCTTGAACACCCCAGCTATATCCACCACTTCCCCATGAGTACCTGTCCTGGTCAAAGTGCACACCTGGGAAAAATACCTGGGCAGGCTCTGTACCTGGCAGAATCTTGGAAGGAGAGTGTTGGTCTACAAAGGCATGTTCCTCTGACCCCTTTCCCATTGGGGAGGGGACATACCTGGAGGAGGGCCAGAGTGGGCCCCTGCAGCAAAGGCTAAGAATGACATGGCAGGGCACCAAAGCCACTCATGCACTCTCTCCTCCTCGGATAGATGATTGGAAGGTAGACCTATAAGCCTCAGAAATGGGCCTGCGAGTCACCTGCTCATCTTCTTCCTCTTACCTCTGTTTTCCAAGACTCCACCACTCAGACTCCCAAGAAAAGACAGATGGTAAAATCAAATCAGACCATCTACAAAAGTGGAGACAGAATATAAATGAACTACAGTGGATATGTAATAGCCCAAGGCTAGTAACAGTGAAGGAACTGTCACCACCCTTAGGCCCAAGAGCAAGGGGAGAGATGGGTTACTGACCCTTCTGAGGAAGACTTGAGAATGTGTGACCTTTGGTTGAGGGTACCAAGGTGCTTCACGGGTAGGAATCCAGGAAACTAAAGACCATGGCCTCACTCTCTTTCCTTACTCTAATTTTCTTCTGGTGTTCTGATGACTAACTCAACCAAAGCCAGACAGCATGTGAACCTGCTGATGCAGCCCAGATAGGTTGGCCTCCCAAGGTAGAGCACAGGATGAAGAAGGATGAAAGGTGTGTCTGTGTCTGGAGGGGCACAGCCACTAAGTAATCACCCAAATAAGGTTCATCAGTAGCAAAGGTGGAAGGAAGGCATTAATGAACAGAGTTTGCTCTCATGATCAATCAAAACTCAAGTCTCGATAACAGTATAAATGCCCGATATTGTACCACATGCTGACCAGCCATAATTGCCTGGCAAGTTCACACAGGTAACATTACACCAGCATTTCCCAACTCAGAAAGGTTCAGAGTCTTCCCAGAGACATGCCACTCAGTGGAAGACAGAGACTAGAACCCAAGTCCACTCTCTGCCCTGGCTCTACCTGCCCCACACCTCTCCACCTCTCCAGTACTGACACACAAAGCCTATAGACAGGGTAGGGAGGGAGAATGGTCAAGGAGAAAATGAAAGTTTTCATGAAGCATGCTGGGTGTAAAGGGACAGTGAACATCTAATTGGAAACAGTCAACAGCTAAACAGCTAAACAGGTTTGTGTGCTCCTTACTCTTGAGCCCTGGATCTGAACAGGGTGGAGGACCACAGACAGAACCTGTGCCAGAAGGCACTCAGGGACCAGAGTTCACATAAGGACCAGTAGCCACATCCACAATGGAGCATGCTACTATTTTCTCCAATTTCTTTCTTCTACTGACTTTTTTCCTTTTCCCATCCACTTGCTCAACTTCCTGACTACAGCCCTACACATACTCCACTTACTTCTACTGTCACCACACTAAGAAGGATGTTACAACTTTCCTTACTTCATCTAAAATCTAACTATGGGCAGTATCCACCTACAAGAACCAGTTCAAAATTAAATATTATGAAATTTAGTTGGGCTAAATTAAAAGAAAATTAAAAGGCATGATGCAAATTCTCTGCAATATCAGATACTTAAATGGAAATCCTACATGGTTTTCCACCCAAATGTCATCTGATCTGAGAACATATGCACTAGGAAGAAGTGAATTTTTCTGAGTATCTGACATAAAGTCTACTCCAGAGAGCTGTTCTCCCAGTTTGACTTAGCACAGCTGACAAAAGCATCCGCTCCATTTGTCTTGAACAGTGCTGATCTGAATGGGCAATATGCCAGGTTTCCCATCGTTACTGACAGATTTCTTAATTAACTTGCTGATACAGTCACGGTTTTGGAGTGGAGCCCTGCCTTTGCTATTTTAAGGGGCTTGTACTAAGAACCCACTGTCATTCAGCCAGCCTGTCTTCACATGTGACTTGAATGTGGGCACCACCAATCATACAGGAAAGAGACGCCATCTATGAGGGGCATTAAGAGAATCTCACCTCTCTTCTTTAGGGCTCTTTGGCCCCCTATCTTCCTCCCACCTACCCTCTCCAGATAAGTTCCTGGCCTTAACTAATTCATCAACCAACACCATGGCCCTAAGAAGCTGTCCTAGGAGAAGTGCTAGGGATAAGCCATGAGGAATTGGCGCTCCGCAGGGAAGAGGACTAAGTAGTACCCTGTGCCAGTGAGTTATAAACAAAGTCTCAGTGTGGGCCAGTTAATTTTGCCATTTTCCCCAGTTATACACAGCAGGTGTGGCCCTGGCTACTCATCTAGCAAATGGATACCATAGTCACAAATATTGAAGTGAGAATATATTAGAACAGGGAAGAATTTTAAACATCACTTACTCAAATCCCTCATTTCATAGATGAGGAAACTGCCATCCAGAAAACAAAATGACATAACTTAGTAGTTCCTCAGGTGGTTAGAGGTTCAAAACAAGTGGGCCTCAGGCTTTCTAACACCAAGCATATCACATGTCAGTGGCGTGTATCATGACCACTGGAGACATACAGTTTAAGTCCTGATGGCACAGCAAGAAAATCACCCCCATCTACAAGAGGAACCAGCTCTAAGGACACAAAGGGAGTCTTCACTGAAGTATGAGCTATCTTTACAAAGTTATTTATAATTATAAAAGAAGATCCAATTTAGTGGTTTTGCCACTGCACTCCAGCCTGTCTTCTTTAGTTTAAGAACCTCATGTTTAGACTGAGAAGTGGGGTGGTGGGTATAACAGAGATACGAGGTTGCACTGAAAACAGTTCATACCTAATGATCAAATAAGAGTAGATTTTAATGAAAATTATGAAAGTAAACACATAAGGAGACTAAGAATGTGGATTATTGAAACCTCCAGTGTTGTCTGGAAAGGATATGAAGAATCTTACATATTTTTATTTTTATTTTTTTGTGAATCAGAGTCTTGCTATCACCCAGGTTGGAGTGTAGTGGCATGCTCATGGCCACCGCAGCCTTGACTTGCTGGGCTCAGGTGATCCTTCCATCTCAGTCTTCCAAGTAGCTGGAACTACAGGTGTGTGTTGCCATGCCCAGTTAAATTTTTTGATTTATTGTAAAAATGAGGTCTCGCCAAGTTGCCTACACTGGTCTTGAACCCCTGGGCTCAGGCAATCCTCTCGCCTCCGCATCCCAAAGTACTAGGTTTACAGGCATGAGCCACCGCACCCGGTTTGAATCTTACATATTTTTTTAAAAGTTGGTCTCCATTGACAACCTCCATTTCTTCACTTCCCAGTCACTTACTAAAAAAAAAGCCTGTAATCCCAGCACTTTGGGAGGCTGAGGTGAGTGGATTGCCTGAGCCCTCAGGTTCGAGACCCACCTGGGCAACTTGGTGAGACCTTATCTCTACAATAAAATAAAAAATTAGCTGGGTGTGGTAGCACGCACCTGTAGTTCCAGCTACTTGGAAGACTGAGGCAGAAGGATCGCTGGAGCCCAGCAGGTCGAGGCTGCAGTGGCCGGGAGCGGCCACCGCACTCTAGTCTGGGTGACAGAGTGAGACTCCAACTCAAAAAAAAAAACAAAACAAAAAAACACAAGGATGTCTACTGCAGCATTGTTCATGGTAGAAAACAACGCAAAAGTCATGAAACTAGGAACACAGTGAACACCCATCGACTGGAAAATGGTTGAAGAAACTCTAGTACACTGATACCACTGAATACAGGACAAATAAAAATATATATCACAGTAAGTTGAATGAGGAAACAGGTATGAGAATCCAGCTATCTTCCACCAAGTCAGACATTTAAAAACCTGCAAAAATGCAAAAATAATTACACTCTCTACATCGATCCTTGTTCCTGAAAACATAGGTATCCCTCATCAAATACATTAACTGTGTTAACATGTATGGGTTTATCACTGTTACCCTAAATTAATTAATACCTTTATATTCCAACAACAATTCTCATTGAATGAGGAGCATAAGAAAACCACAAAATCAATTAGAAAAAATTAGACAACCCAAAAGAAAAACTGGCCCACAACCTAAGCAGACTTCATGGAAAAAAAAAAAAAAATTCAAACAATCGTCAACCACATAAAAAGATTCTCAATTATTTTCTTACTAAACCTGTGTGTGTGTGTTTTAGCATTGCACCAATGTTAATTTCCCGGTTTTGGTCATTCTCCTATAGTTATTTACGATGTTAACATTAGGGGAAGTTTGATGGGCTCAGTGGCTCAGCCTGTAATCCCAGCACTTTGGGAGGCCAAGGTGAGTGGATTGCCTAAGCCCGCGGGTTCAAGACCTGCCCAGGCAACTTGGCAAGACTTCATCTCTACAATAAATCAAAAATTAGCCGGGTGTGGTAGTATGCGCCTGTAGTCCCGGCTATTTGGAAGGCTGAAGCAGAAGGATCACCTGAGCCAGCAGGTTACTGGGGTGGCTGTGAGCATGCTTACCATTACACTGCAGCCTGGGCAACAGAGTGAGACTCCAACTCAGAAAAAAAAAAAAAAAATTAGGGGAAGTTGGGTAGAGAGTACATGGGAATTCTCTGTAGTGTTTTTGCAACTTTCCAAAACACTAAAATTAGGCTGAGCACAGTGGCTCAAGCCTATAATCCCAGCACTTTGGGAGGCCAAAGTGGTAGATTGCCTGATCCCACAGGTTCAAAAGCAGCCTGGACAACATGGTAATACCTCGTCTCTACAATAAATCAAAAAAATAGTTGGGTGTGGTAGCGCACACCTGTAGTTCCAGCTACTTGGAAGGCTGAGGTGGCAGGAGCTCTGGAGCTCAGCAGGTCGAGGCTACAGTGGTGGTGAATGTGCCACTGCACTCCAGTCTGGGTGACAAAGTGAGACTCCTACTCAAAAAAAACCAAAAAAAACCCCACTAAAATTAGTTCAACATAAAGAGTTAAAACTATAATCAAATTTTAACATTTCAATATTAGAGTGATTTCTCAGCACTTTTAGATATTATTTTTTCTCTGCTCACCATACTATACAATTGACTACTAAATAGATGCTCATTTTGCCAGTAAAGGGTGTTAGTGATAACGATGTTGCCACCAAGTTATTAAGTTTTCCTTGCTCACTAATAGAAACTGACTAAAGGAAAGGATTACTTCCTTTTCAGGAAGATTTGATCAAATGGTGATTATGTACTTTCATTAAAGCAGTACCACAGAGTGAAAATTTGCTGCTTGAAAAGATACTCTCTTGGCTGGGCCCAGTGGCTCAAGCCTATAATCCCAGCACTTTGGGAGGCTGAGGTGAGAGGATTGCCTGAGCCCGCAGGTTCGAGACCAGCCCAGGCCCCTTGATAAGACCACATCTCTACAATAAATCAAAAAATTAGCTGGGCATGGTGGCGTGTGCCTGTAGTTCCAGCAACTTGGAAGGCTGAGGGGGCAGGTTCGCCTGAGCCCAGCAGGTCAAGGCTGCGATGGCTGGGAGTGTGCTACTGCCCTCCAGCCTGGGTGACAGAGTGAGACTCCAGCTCAAAAAACAAAAAACAAGAAAAGATACTCTCTGAATAGTTTCAGAAGTAAATGTAAGATTGATGCCCTAGCTATAATTTTTGTGAAGTATAGTCTACGTAGGAAAACATGCCCACATCATTTGTTCTCACACATACATGAGTAATTCACAGTCATATAGATCAAGAAATGAGACATATCTAATGCTTTAGAATCTCTGCCTTATGTCTTCTATAATAACAACCCCACCTTCTTCTAAAAATAAGCAACAATCTTGCTTTTTGATCATCTTGTCTCACTCTTTTTTTTTTTTGAGTTGGAGTCTCACTCTGTTGCCCAGGCTAGAGTGCAGTGGCATGCTCATGGCCACCGCAGCCTTGATCAGCTGGGTTCAGGTGACCCTTTCACCTCAGCTTTTCAAGTAGCTGGAATTACAGGCACGGACCACCATGCCTGGCTAATTTTTTTTTTTTAATTTATTGTAGAGACGAGGTCTTGTCAAGTTGCGGAAGAATTGCCAGAGCCCAGCAGGTTGACACTGGGGTGGCCGTGAGTGTGTCACTGCACTCCAGCCTGGGCGACAGACTGAGAATCCAACTCAAAAAAAAAAAGAGAGATTAAATATTTATATGTATGAAAGAAGAGTCTATGTTCTTTTGTATCTTCTTCCTTCCCCACCATGATTGTGTTTGTGTAGCTATAGTTCATTTCTTTTTATTGCTACATCCCATTCATTTTTTTAAAAATTCAAGTTTTTAAATTAATACTTAATAATTGTGTATATTTATGGGGTACAATACTTACAATATATGTATACACTGTAGAATGATTTATTCAAGTAAATTAACATATCTGTCACCACACACACTTATCATTTCTTTGAGGTAAGAATGTTTAGAATAGACTCTTTTTGCAATTTTGAAATATATGATACATTATTATTAACAATAGTCTGGGGACACAACCTCAATAAGGGTACCTGATCTCAAACTGGGCAAAGTGGGGACCACGATGTCTACCTGTATACCTAATCCTGAATTGTACCCATTTTTTTTTTAAGTTGGAGTCTCACTCCATTGCCCAGGCAAGAGTGCAGTGGCACGCTCATGGCCATCCCAGTGTCAACCTGCTGGGCTCAGGCAATCCTTCCACCTCAGGCTTCCAAGTAGCCAGAACTACAGGTGTACACTACCAAGCCTGGTTAATTTTTTATTTATTGTAGAGGCGAGCTCTCGCCAAGTTGCCTGGACTGGTCTCGAACCTACAGGCTCAGGCAATCCACTCATCTCAGCCTCCCAAAGTACTGGGATTACAGGCTGAGCCACTGAGCCATGCCACCCCACATCTTTAAAATAAACAAAACAACAATAGTCACCATGCTGTGCAACAGATCACGAAAACATGCCTCTTGTCTAACTGAAACTTTGTCCCCTCTGACTAACATCTCCCCCTTTTCTGTCTACCCACCCCTCCAGCCTCTGGTAACCACTCTATTCTCTACTCCTGCGAGCATGACTTCTTTAGATTCCACATATCAGTTTGTCCATTCATTCTTTAATCCACTATAACTTCCGTCTTCCCTCTGAAAAAGGTGATCCATGACCTCCAAATTTCCAAATCTACAAGTTGCTTCCAGTCTTTGCCCTACTTGGTCTCATACATTTGACATAGCTGTCCATGATACTCTTCTCTTGCAGCTTCCATGCACCTCTCTTTTTCTGGTTCTTTTTTCTCACTATTCCTTCTCAGTCTCACTAGTTGCTGCTCTCCAAGATCTCACTTATGGCTCTCTTTTTTCTCCCACTCTTCCCCAAGTGATCTCAGTTCCATACTGACAATTCCTAAATTGTTATATCTAACGCTGTCCTCTTTCCTGAGTTCAAGTTGTATGTGTGCCTGTGTGCATATTTTTTCACTGTATTTTGGACCCCACAAAATCAACCTCATCATTCTTACCTTCCTAAACCAACATGTACACAGTTATCCAAGTCAAAGACCTCAGTCATCTCTGTCTCCTTCTCTTCTTTGATCTCCTCATACAGATATAAGTTCTGTCAATTATGTATCAGAAATGTCTCTTAAATTTAAATTACTCAGCCAGGCTCGGTGGCTCAGCCTGTAATCCCAGCACTTTGGGAGGCTGAGGCAAGTGGATTGCCTGAACCTGCAGGTTCTAGACCAGCCTGGGAAACTTGGTGAGACCTCATCTCTACAATTAAAAAAAAAATTAGCCCAGTGTAGTAGCATGTTCCTATAGTTCCAGCTACTTGGATGGCTGAGGAGGAAAGGTCGCTGGAGCCCAGCAGGTTGAAGAAGCTGGGATGGCGGTGAGTGTGCCACTGGACTCCAGCCTGGGCAACAGAGGGAGATTCCAACTCAAACAAATTTTTTAAAAAATTAAATTACTCCTATTGAGGGGGAAAAAAGAAAAAAAAAATTAAATTACTCTTCCTGTCTTCATTGTCATGATTCAGACTCATTTGCACTTACCAGGTCTATTGCAGTAGTTTTGTTTTTTATTATGGTAAAATATGCACAACATAAAATTTACCATCTCAGCCCTTTTTGAGTGTACAATTAAGTGACACTGAATATATTCACATTGTCATGTAAATATCACCAGTATTCATCTCCGGAACTTTTTCATCATCCCAAACTGGAACTCTATACCCTTGAAACAGTCTCCCTTCCCTCTAGTTTCTGGTAACCACTGTTCTTTCTCTATGAGTTTGACTAGTCTAGGTACCTCATACTAGTGGAATCATACAATATTAGTTCTTTTGTGTCTGGCTTTTTCTCAACAGCTTTTAAGATGATTTCATTACTTCCAGGTTTTTTTTTTCTCTTCCAATCTTTTTTGTACAGTACAATCCAAGTTACCTTTCTTTTTTTTTTTTTGAGTTGGAGTCTCACTCTGTCACCCAGACTGGCTCCCGGCCACCGCAACCTCGACCTGCTGGGCTCCGGCGATCCTTCTGCCTCAGCCTTCCGAGTAGCGGAACTACAGGCATGCGCTACCACGCCCAGTTAATGTTTTTTATTATAGAGACGAGGTCTCACCAAGTTGCCCAGGCGGGTCACGAACCGCAGACTCAGGCAATCCATTCACCTCGGCCTCCCAAAGGCGCGGGATTGCAGGCTGAGCCACCGAGCTCGACTCAGTTACCCTTTCTAATGCCCCCAACATCCTCTTTTTCAATATGAAAGAAAAACTCTCACTGCCACTGCCTTGCTGATAGGGTCACAGGCCTGTGTGTTTCTTGTGCCTTTTTTCCCCACTGTGAGTCCTCACCAGAATCTGCATGCTTTGAGGCCAGGCACGCCCTCTCGAGATACCTGCTGGGGCCTGAACCTCC
>NW_007232507.1:176027-179779 GCF_000164805.1 Carlito syrichta
CTCACCTCAGCCTCCCAAAGGCACGGGATTACAGGCTGAGCCACCGAGCCCGGCCAAGTTACCTTTCTAAGATACAAAAAGACTTATTCTTATAAGTTCTTGTTGACTACAAGAGAAGGCCTACATTCCTTAGCATGATAGCCAAGACCTTGAAAAGTCTGATCTAAACCTACCTTTTCAGACCTCTTGCTGCTACTCCAACAATGTTCCAATCACACCACATACCTAGTAATAAGCACGTTCATACTTTTCTCATTATCTTTCACCTACCATTTCCCTGACTGGAAATGCCATAACCTTTCCATCCTCTCTGAATCCCCCACCCAAAATCCTTGGCCATTGCTTAGTAAACTCTTCTTTTCCTTTCTACCCTTGCTCCTGTGTCCCTTCCCTTGTGAAGTTGGTCCAGATTCTCCAGGTTGAAGTACTCCCTCTCTCCACACATTACACAGCACTCTTCACATCTTGCTTTGTGTAGTTTTCATTATACCATATTTCACAATTGAGGGCCAGGTGCAGTGACTCACACCTGTAATCTGAGCACTTTGGAGGCTGAGGTGGAAGGATTGCTTGGGTCCAGGAGTTTAAGAGCAGCCTGGGCAACAGAGGGAGACCCTGTCTCTACAAAAAAAAAAAAAAAAAAAAAGGCCGGGCATAGTAGTATGCACCTGTAGTCACAGTTACTCAGGAGGCTGAGGCAGAAGGATTGCCTGAGCTCAGAAGGTTGAGGCTATAGTGAGCTGTGATCCTGCCATTACACTCCAGCCTGGGCAAGAGTGAGACCTCGACTCAAAAAAAAAAAGAAAAATCCTTAGGAAATATTCATGTTAGTCTCCCCTTTGAGCTCTTGATTTCAGGAGTATGTCTTTCATCCTTGGCACTCTGGCTGGCAGGTACTTAATAACTGTGTTTGACGAATAAATCAACAAAATATTCATCCATCTATATGGGGCTAAAATTCAACCTACTCTAGATGTCCAAGATCACATTAGGTGGTCCCCAAAAGGTCTCTTGAGTACAGAGTTCCATGTGCCATTCCGACATGTGCCATAAAAGTGTGTCTTCTCCCAAAATGAAAAGCTGGGACAGCGGTTGCTATCACAACATCTGGTTAAGATTAGTAGCTCTTTAAGTGTCAAATATAATCAGGATAATTACTCAAACCTGTCATCTTAATAGTCTGAGGCAATCAAACGCAAAGCAATGCTTTTCCCCAGGAGGGTTGCTCAGCAGATTTCAGACTGGGAAGCCACTTGATGGGAAGCTGCAGTGTTGCTCCCAGGAGTGAGGTCCAGAGTGCAGTGTGGCTGGCGGGCTGCCAGGTGCTCTGTCGTGGACTCTAAAGAAATCATGCGGCTGGCAGCTTTTGCCCAAATCCCAGCCCCAGCATTTCAAAAGAAGAGAACACCTTGCAGCCAATGATAAGGATCATCCTTCTTTGCATTTGTGTTACTTTAGTTTTTTTTAGTTGCTTGCAGTAACATGATTGATCTTGGTGCACAAATGAAGGAAAAGAGGTCAAAGTGGTATTGCAGTCTTCCCAAGGCCATAAGGTGACAACACCTTCTGCAGTTTCATAGTAAGGGGTCTCTCAGCTAAAGCCTGGAATCCTGAAGGTTAGAGACCTTCATTATAAATCTACGACAGCAGCCGGGCTCGGTGGCTCAGCCTGTAATCCCGCACCTTTGAGAGGCTGAGGTGAGTGGATTGCCTGAGCCCACGGGTTCGAACCCGCCTGGGAAACTTGGCGAGACCTCATCTCTACAAGAAATCAAAATGAGCTGGGCGTGGTAGCGCGCGCCTGTAGTTCCAGCTACTTGGAAGGCTGAGGCGGAAGGATCGCCAGAGCCCAGCAGGTCGAGACAGCGGTGGCTGGAAGCGGCCACTGCACTCCAGTCTGGGTGACAGAGTGAGACTCCAACTCAGTAAATAAATAAATAAATAAATCTACGACAGCGGTACTTGACATGACTTTACCCTCACTTCCAAGATTACTTGATGCTGTTGCTGATAAGTGAATGCTAGATTCGGAAGGGCCTTCACCCAGATCAATCTGTCAACAAAGGCAAGGAATTTCCTTTACCAGTCCTTGGCTATGCGGGAGTCTTCCTTATATTGATTGGGTCTTCCTTTAATTTCTTTCCGTAAGTCTTTGTTGTCCTCATCGGAACTTACAAATAATACTAAATTCTTCTTCTCAACAAAAGGCTTTCAAATATTGATGGGTGGCCCCCTCCCTTTTCTGGCCTAAATATCTCAGTTTCCACAGTCATTGCTCTCTTTTTTGTTACAGGAGTAGTAGAACACGTTAATAATGTCTGAGCAGGTAAAATGCTAAGTACTTTATTTTATTTAAACCCCATTACAACTCTGTGATAATAGTACATGCCCTGTTTCCCTGGTTTGACAGATAACAAAACTGGGGTTGAAAGATTTGGGTAACTTATCCAATGTCAGTCACGCAGCTGGGGAGTGCTGGAGTGGGCAATTAAATCCAGGCAGTCTGAGTCTGTGACTCTCAGCCTAAATCATTACAGTATAACCTTTTTCTGCTTTCTCTCTCTACTCTTCCCCGACCTCTAGTCCCAAGAAAGAGAAGCTTCACATGGAGAATGTGGGCTGGCAGCTCTCAGAACCAGTTCTGATCCTCACCACCCACTCACTGTGGCTGGCAGTAAGTCACATGACATGACTTATTTTCTTGTGGAAGACACCCATGCCACAGAGGCACCTCAATGATTGCCATGGTACACTCATCACTCATGGGATTAGACAGAATTCCTCAGGGACAGCTGCTGAAGATACAAACCATCAGACTCTGCCCACCACCTCACAAGCTTCATATCACTCTTCTCCTCTCTCATTAAGCCCAGGAAACACCGGTTGCTTCCACCTGCATACGCCCAGGTTTCTGTGGCAGGGTCTTCACACGCCCACACACTAGCCTCTGCTGGTAGAGTTGGCATGGCTGGCTCCTTGTTCTTCATATTTTGGTTGGCATATCACTTTTTCAGTGAAACTTTCTCATCCATCCACCCCTCCATCCAATATCTCTGTTGGGTATAATGGGAATAAACACGGCAAACAATGTGTCTGTTCTCCAAGAGCTTGCACTTCTACACTCTGATGCTCTGAAGAAAAGCAGTTTATCCATTGTACACTTACTGCATATTATACTTTCCTTTCAAAGCATTATCAGAATTCTTTTTTTTTTTTTTTATTAGTTGGAGCCTCACTCTGTCACCCAGGCTGGAGCACAGTGGCATGCTCACAACTACAGAAGCCGCAACATGATGGGCTCAGGTGATCTTTCTGCCTCATCCTTCCAAGTAGCTGAAACTACAGGTGTAAGCCACTACTCCTAGCTAAGTTTTTGATTTATTATAGAGACAAGGTCTCGCCAAGTTGCCCAGGCTGATCTCGAATCCCTGGGCTCAGGCAATCCTCTCACCTCTGCCTTTCAAAATGCTGGGATTACAGGTATGAGTCACTGTGCCTGGTTCAGAATTCTTTTATTTTAAAAGACAGAGCACCATTCTATTGCCCAGGCTGGAGTGCAATGGCACAATCATAGCTCACCACAGCTTCAACCTCCTGGGCTCAAGCAATCCTCTTGCCTCAGCCTTCTGAGTAGCTAGGACCACAGGTGCATGTCACCATGCCTGGCTAATTTTTAAATTTTCTTTTTCTTTTTTTTTGAGTTGGAGTCTCACTCTGTCGCCCAGACTGGAGTGCAGTGGCCGCTCCCGGCC